>NC_088889.1:78539136-78771636 GCF_037157495.1 Lathamus discolor
TCAAACCAGCATGAACACAGGTTAATACATGGTTATATACTGATCTATTTGTCTCTTTACTAAGACTATTCATTCTTCTCCTAGCAGAAAAGTATCACATGATGCAAGCATATTCTGAAGATCTGTAGATAATGAATGCCTAATCTCACTCACTGTTTGGTGTGGAATTAAATTCTCAACACCTATATATCACCTTGTTTATCTTAGAGTGTGAACATTAACACTAGGAGACACAGAGAAGCAGGCAATGCCAGGGGAGAGGAGAAAAGGATTTTGCCATTTCTAAGTCTATACGACTTTTTTCTGTGGAAGTGTTCTGTCAGCTGGGAGTTGTATACTACATTCCTAAAACACACAGACAGGCCTGCAAAGCCACTCAGTTGCCTCATATGCAAAAGGAACACAGTGACAGCTGGAAAAGATGTTCAAACTCAGGATTAGGACCAGTATTTATCTTATTGGTAAAGGTGTCTACATGAAAGACTAGAGTAATGATACCACACTCTACAAAAATAAGATCAAGAAGAATTGCATAAATACACCTATATAACATCCATCACATTAATGAGAACATAGATACAAATGCAACTTGCTGCTAAACTTGGCATCTATTGATTATGGAAGAGAGTTAGACACTGCAGAGAAAAATACTGTCCTAAATCCAATGGAAGACCATGGATCTGAAATGATCTGACACAAAAAGTTAATCTCTCCAACAAAGTTGTTTGTCTCCAACAAAATCTTTCAGGTTTGGCAGCCCACCAAAAGCAAAACTGAACACTATTATCATCTTAACAGTGGTCTTTTCAGATTGGTCTCTGAAAAATCTGATTGGGAAGCTGATCACACACAGAGGAAAGATTTAGGTGAACACTACCAGAAGAGCTGAAACTGAGGAGGAAGGTAGTGATGGCTGAGCTAAATTGACGGACAAGCAATCTGAAAACAGAAGCATTAGTTTAGCATCAGATGGGGTGGAAGTAAAATGTCTTTAGGTTTCAAGCGAAGAACACACCAAGTTAAAGGGATATTTGCTTAGTATTTTGCTCAAGAGAATGAAAGGCTTTGTGAAGCTAATGAGAACTTAGCACATGTTGTGAAATGCAAAAACTTTCAAAGAAGGACAAGATTTCAGCTGGTGAAGAAAGTACCTGTGTACTGTTCAGTCACAGTGAGCTGAATTTTTAGAAGTATCAAGTGATAACTAAATTCCCATTTTCAAGCTTTTGTACCTTGGTTAATTGCAATGCTTTACTCTGTTTTCCACCTGTGATTCTGAATTGTTTTTCAAGGGAAGGTAAAAACCATAATTACCACAATTCCTTTTAAATTCCAAAGTTTTGTTAAGCAATTTCTCATCATACACCAGGATTGATGGCTTTATAGTTACACAACAATCAGTTATTATTGAATCCTAAAGGTAAAAATAAAAATGCCACTTTTATGTAATTGTTCTCAGAGCTATTAGTAATTAACTTTTTTTTTTATTTAATTTTTTTCTCTTAAAGTAGTCAGGCAGAAAAGCTCTTTAGCCAAGAGCTAAGTGTAGAGGATAAGTGGGGTTGGGTTTTTTTGTTAAAGTTATGAGACAAAAGACGCAAGAGGTTCAGGTTGCACAAGAAGTCATAAAGAAATGGTTGTTAATGACTGCAAGCGTGAGCACAAAGTGATCAAATGTGATACAAAATGCCTGTTTTTTGCTCACAAAACAAACCAAAGGAAGCAAGGTCCTACAGAGAGCGGTGTTCTCCTAAACTGGAGATAGCAGATGGTTATGAGTGTGCCTTGAGTCCCACAGATGTGTGTTGAAGTGATAATTGTGAGCCTGCCTTGAGTCCATTCTGCGAAGAGATAAAATATCCACAAAAAGATGAGGCTGCTAAACACCCCCTTTTGTAAGAGAACCCATTAAGTGTTTGGCATGAAGCTCTAAAAGTGCTCTGAGTTTACTGTTTCCGGCGAATGCCAAAGGCCTTCTGCATCTGTGTCATATCCCAATGTCAGCAAATGACTGGCAATTCCTGCACTGCCTGACAAACATTTGAAAAGGCACAGTGTGAAAATGTATGCATTTCAAATGTCTCCTCCAAATTTTTATTATCAGACCTGAAAACAAAACAGCTCCGATGGCATCAACTACAGACAAATAGAACAAACCCCAGTTACACGTTCACAGACTGGTGAGGATTGCAGCTTCTCTCCCCAGCCACAGCTTTGTGCAGCTGCTTGTTGTCGAGCGCAAAGTACGAGCCTTGGCATTTCTCCTCTGTGCTGTACTCTGGATGGCTGCTCAGCACATTGAGGTAATTGACTCATCTTGGCTCAGTCATCACCTCAATCAGCTGGACCATCTCATTTTCCCCACAGCCAAGGAATCCTGCCGGTTTTAATATTAGGGCAGCAGCCAACCTGTTTTCAGAGGGAAGCTTATTGCAGAATATCCCTCTGTATCCCTGGGAATTAGCTGAAAGCTTAAACGTTTCTTTTGAAAGAAAATACTTTTTCCAAGGAGGGAAGAAAGATCACTTTCTACTGGCTTTCTGAAACAATCTCAGAACAAAAAGCCAAGTCCCCAAACAACACTGGGAAAAAGTGAAAGGAAAAAACACTCTGGGCTAAACATGAGCCTCACACTTGCTGAATTCACAATCAAAATATTTGTTCACTGGATTTGAAATCCACTGCAGGTTACTTTCATCTCACCACGGAGTTAAAAAATGGAAATCTCTGGTTTAGACATTTCAGATTTTGAGGTACTGGGATTCAAAGAATCCGAATCAATAAAAGCGACAGCCTTTGCCTTACCTCTCTGGAAAAACAACACTGTTCCTTCTCTCCTCATCCCACACCCAAAACAACTGTAGTTCTAAATGCAGCAAACCCTAATCAAACCTTCATAAATACTGAAGTGAACACATGTTTTCTATGAACTTCACAGTCGCCTCAGTTATAACTGTATTTGGCGGCTGTGGGGAACACTGGATTTTCATTTTGCTCCATAAATAAAAGTGAACTTCAACAAAACCAAACAACCTAATTTTAGAAAGTTATATTGATGCTAAACCATAAATTTAGCTCAAACTGTCACAAACTTCAGGGAATTTGAGGGGCTAACATTAACCTGCTCCTTCAGTTTTCAAGCAATTCCTCTCCCTTTCCTTAGCCCTTGTTCTGTGTGCAATATTGACAGCAATTAAGGCAGGGCAGAGGAGAAGGGAGGGATCACCAAGATGTTCTCCATGAGCTGAAAGCAGAGAAGCAGCAGGAACACCATTCTATGGTTGAACCTCTTGGTTCAAGCAACTTCTTCCAGAGGCTGAACTTCCAGGAGGAGGGAGAGCTCTTTCCTCAAAGCAAGGCAGAAGTCTGCTCTGTGCTTTCCATTTCTTTATCTGGAACTCATACCCACAACTTATTTCCTTCTTGAGCAGTCTGAGCATGTGCTTTCTCCTCTCACAGCTCCTTGGCCAAGCCCCCATTATGCTTCAGCATATCTTCAACAACCTGCTTTCTTTGTTATGCACCGACTAAATGCTAAACAGTTAGGTAGGCACATCCAAGCTTCTCCTTGCCTGTGTAGGAGAGTCTCCCAGCCCCACACATCTGGCCCTGGTCTGGTATGGAAGAAGCACAGAGCCTGACAAACTGACATCCTATCACAGTGCTTGATGCCAAAACATTTCAGTCAAGCTCTGGTATTTGCTCTAACACTGGCATATATAATTACAGCTTAGAGAAGAAAATCAGCTTTTCAGCTGGTGCGTTACAGAAAGGAAAATAGTATTTTCCTCCAGAGCATCAAGCCTGGAGAAGGTTATCTACCCCCCGTTGCTGCTAGCTTTTATTTTTGGGAAAAAAAGAAAAAGGAGAGAATCTGCTTATGCTTTTGCAGGTTGTAGTGCTCCTCACAAGCCATTACTCACACAGGCTCTGGCCCCTCCACCACTATTTCCACTGCCCTCCACGTAAACACAGCACATTTTCTGTACCTCCCAATTTACCCCTGGGAAATTAAACTAAACTAAACATTGGCTCCTGGATGCAATTGGTGGTGGTGATGGTACTAGTATAGCTCCTGCCCCTTTCCATCTACCCCTTTGTCATTTGTTTTCAGCTTGCAAAAAACCCTACTCTCTGTGCTTATCCTTCACAAAACTTTTACTTTCTAACTCAAGTCCATCTGAAGTGGAAGCAAGGAGATAAATGAATTCAGACTTTTATTCTTGAAAATGTCTTTTTCACTATGTCTTTTTTTCTCTCTGCTTTCCCATCTTTGCAATAACTCATTTGCAGCTTTTTCTTTCCAGTGTTCCTCTCTTATACAATCTTGTAAGATGAAGATAATCCCCATAAACATATATATTACACTGGAAAAATTCAGCTTCTGAAAATATTTTGTGGTATGTCAAATTTATTACTGGGTCTGGAGGGCCTAATTTCTTATTGTGACATATGGAATTTCTCCTTGTAAGTCACCTACGCAATGTGAGATGCACATACAGCTTTATCAGGAAAAGTTTCTTCAGTTATGGGCGTAAAGTTCTGGAACCAAGCATGCAAAGTGGCCACTAAGAGATACCAAGAGCTTGCAAGAGGATTATCAGTGATACCAAGCAATATCATTGTTCTACAACACAGAGAATTTCTCTGTGGGACATCTCACGCTTTATCACAGAAAAAGCTCACTAAATGATGATTACTTTCACTTCAGTTCTGCTAGGAAATCAGTTCTGCTAGGAAATCTAACTGGGCAGAGGGTGGGGAGGGGAAGACTGGAACACTTCCAGAGGGGTTTCTGATGGAAAAACACTCCACGTGTAAAAAACATTTTGTGGGAATGTGTTGATTTCAATGTATTTTTGAACAGTTTCTCCTTTGAATCTGCCCAGTTCCTATCTGATGAACTGCCAGCCTGTCTGTTGTTTAAGCCCAACAACTGTCTACCTGGTGGCCTTCCAGAGTCAAGCTCAGGACCAGCCCGCGTGTTGTATGTGGGGATCAAACACCAGTACTCCTTACCCACAAGGCAACAGAGGCACTGCTCCACCTTTGAACCCGTAAGTTTAAACACCAAGACATTTCTTGCCCTGCTCGAGGCAGCTGGTATGTAACTGTGCAAAGATGAGTACATGTTACACAGCAAAGGACTGCACAGCATAAAGGTATGCTGGTGCTCATGCTACGAGAGGTGCAACCACAAATGACCATTAACAGCTAGCCACAATTACCTATGTGTTACAGCTTACACATACATATATATACATGCAAATTCTTGCTCCAAATATATGCCAATATGTACACCCCTGTACATGTGTGCATGTAAGTTTAGAAAAGACATCTCATCCTCTCTTGCATAAGAGGAGGTATTTTTGGTGCAACCTTCTGAAAGCTAAGTGAAGGGTGAAAAGCAAAGCAGCTACAGAAGTTGGCATTATTTCCACTTAATCAGTGCAAAATCATTATAGCTTTGCTATGAAAATGAAACAACCCTAGTCATACAAGATACATCATGACACAGAAAAATGAGAAAACACTGTGAGCTCTGCACAGCAAGATTTGTAAGCCTGCCAGCAGAATCACAAACTCGCACAGCTCTAATTTGTCTGGGAAAAAGGGGTGTTTAATTGCTGTGCATAACAAACACACAAACGTCAGAGAGCAGCCATGGATAACATGCACAAGTAGATTCCAGCTGTACTGCTAAGGATACATAAAAGTGATTTATTTTGTATCTTGATCCTGAGTCAAATAAATCACATTAAAATAAAATGACCAAATTTCCCTAAGTGCTCAGCACTGAGCAGCTCTTGCTGGCCTCGCTACTGAGCTCTTTTGGAAATGCATTGATTTCATTTAGGTATCTGCAGCGTACAGTGCCATGCAGCATTACCCGAGCTACCTTGGCCTCCACAAGCAACAGTTTTTTAACTTGTTCAATTAGCTCACACAAAGCTGAGCACTAACGTAGTTCTGGTGCTTCTAGTACCTGAACCAGTTTATCAAGAGCTCACTTTGCTCAATCGTATCTCTGCTCCATGTGCAAATCCCCTAAGCATCAGTTGATTGCTTTCAAAAGCCTGTCCAGTTTGTGCTGCCTATTGAGAGCCTCCAGGGGCCAAGCCCTTGGATAAATATCTAGTAAGAAACTCATTTTTGTTCTGCTCCTAACTACAGCCAGTACAGATCATCAGATACCCTATGGTGTACATGAATGAGCTTTTTATAAAACTGTATTTATATCTTAGGGTTTCTCTCCCCCCACCCCCCGAGAGAGCTGGGAAAAGAGAAATGAACTAATCTACTAAAAAGGATTATTGCAGGGGGGTGGGAAGTGGGGTGGGGGGGGTGTCACTATCTATCTGCATCTAGCCTAACGTCAATACTCTTCACACTCACTTCTCAAGCTCATCTTTTATTGATAGCCGGAGAGGAGAGGACATACTAATGCAAACCACTCTCACAGGCAAGAAGTTATCTTTTGCTGAGGTATGACTCATGTCACAATTTAACCCCATTGCAGCAGTGAATGCTTTAGAGTACACTGCACTCAGTCCAAGTTACAGTCTACTTTCGATACAGTTTGGGTTTAAATTATGTTTGTAATCATTAAACCTTGCTTTTCCGATATGAAGTTGTCTAAGATTTTATTGAAGCTTTAATTCAGAAATCCTAAGTCTTTCCAAAATGCTGATACTTCTCCCTTTAATTGAATAATCACTCCATTGTTGCCGTTCTTTTTCTGCCTGACTGGCTTCAAGAAAAAGCAAGTATTCCTTTCCGCACTGAGATTACAAATCACTATCAATGGCTTGAGCTGTAGATGACAAACCACTGTTACAGACTGCTCTTCAGGGCTTCAGATACCTTGGGATTTATCACTCTTCAGAAGTCCTGCATTTGTACATGGCATTCTTGCTACCTGCAACCACTCTTTCTACACTGCAGAGCATTTCTTACATTACAGTCAGCACAAAATTTTGCCTGCAAGTCCCCTAAAAAGCAGTGGGGCTGCCTATAAAGTTGAATATTTTGTTATTTCCCCCCTCACACACACTTATTTACAGCATAGGATTTATGTGTGAATTAAACTACTGTTTACTTGACTCAGGAAGAAAATTGCTGACTTGCAGGGTCTCCTGAAAAAAAAAGTTTATAAATTAGCTAGCTGCTGTGTGCTTGAATCAATAGCAGAGATTAGAACCTGGCTTGCTTTGTTAGTCTAGTGCCCAAGGTCTATCCTCATCCTCACTGTCATTTATGTAAATACAAATAACATGTTTAAGATTTGCCAAGTCCTTCAGAATTTACATCAATCTAACTATGAATAACACTAGAAAATCATGGTACTTTCACTGCTTTTTCATTTTGCGGTTGTAGGGTCCTCAGTTTGATTAAAAATTGTTTATAACATTAAGGGCATTTCTCTCCATGATCACAGTGATGAAAAAAGCTTTAGCTGAACATGAAGAAGATACTGCCATAATAAATAAAGAGAATAAATAATTTCGTCCTTTGTTCTCGTGGAAGGTGCACAGTTGGAGAAAGGAGAGGCTTGGGACTTGGTATTATTTAGTGCAGGGGACTGTTCAGCCATCTGTCCATGAAAAGATAGCATCCTCTCCCATTTGTGCTGGTATAATCTCTTTGCAACATCTTGCTAGATCAAGGTTGGCAATGAAAAACTGACTGAAAGAACTGGATATAAAAGTCATGTTGGAGAAACTTATTAAGAGAAAACTGTAACAGAGAAGACAGTCACATAAGTGAATATTATGATGTTAAGTATATAGAGACAGGTACAAATGGTGCCTCCCTAATCTTCTGTATACTCAGAGAGCAAAAAAAATATTTATGTGACATAGTACAGCTGGAATTTTTTCTTTGAACACCACAGAGAAAGTACTGCATCTCCTACCAGTTAGCCAATAGGGAAAACATTTAAAAGCCCTATTTAAATGAAAACATATTTTAGAATTCAAGAAAGTTATCAGAGTATAAATAACAAAACCTAGTAAGAAAATCTGAGTGAAGCATCTGCCAGAATCACTTGTTAAAAAAAAGTGATACTTATTAGCTGCTGTATCACAAAGCAGAATAAGAGAAGGCATCAGTTTTAAACTATCTCTAAGCACACTGAAAAAAAGGGGAAAAAAAAAATAAAGCACACAATGAAATTTAATTCTATTGCTTGAACAAGTTTCCCTATTTTTATATACATATAAAATTATTATTTTTATTTTTTAACCAGATTTCTTCTAAACTTAGAACCTCCATTTTCCCTGGGAGTTGAAAGGAAGTTAAAGCATTTCGGGTGAGCGGACTCAGGCATTCAAAGCATGAAGTTTGTTTATGCTTATAACCAATGATTCAACTACAACCTTGTATCTTCCTAGCACTATTTATATGGCAAATGGATCTTTGTTATGGGATTTACACAACTGATCTGTATCTAAGCACTTCCTTTGTCAGAAATGGGAAACCATGCACTTCCATTTTGTAAATTAGTGAGCAATCAACAGGTTTAAAGCTTGTATCTCAAAATACATATGAATGACATCAGGTTGTGTGGTAAAACACATAAAGGACTAGAAGTCTTCTAACAACTTTACAAGTTATCTTAAAGCCATTCAATTTAGATAACCTTTTCAGAATAATGGGTTCCAAAGCTGCAATTCAGCACAAATCTGGCAATTTTACTGTACAGGACATTCACATCTTAGAGAAATGATCAAGGAAAGATTAAAACACTTCACAATAGGATAAACTACTGCTACAACTTGAAGTTTTAAGTGAAGTACTATCAAGATCATCTTGAAGAACCCCACTTTAATATTTAGATTCTCTGGTACCCAGAATACTTCTTTAGGTTTATCAGATTTACAATAAGAAGGAGAAGGGAGATTTACTAAATCAATAGTGCTTGCTAAATTACATTTCTCAGGCTGAGTTACAAGTACATTATGCTTTATAAGTTAAACTGGACTGTCAAGATAAATGCATAGATAATGCAGAGCTATTTGTAAGTAAATGCCTCTTTATATTTAAACAGGTTCTTATAGACCAAGAGGCTGAATCTCTTTTTCCTAACAACATTATAAATCTAAAAGCCAAAGGAATAAAATGAAAAGGAAGTGGGCCCTAGGTCTTTGTGAAGGATTGATGACTCAGGCAGTACTAAGTCTACCTAAAATTATTATTTTTCTTTTATTTAGCTGGCTTTTGTCTAATCATCATGGGAGGCAGCAGGAGAGGAATGGAAGACAGAGAAGAAGGGAAAAAACAAAAAAACAATTTTAGCTTTTTACTCTTTTTTTTAGGAAAAAATGTTTTAGTTACCTGTATATCATGAGATACAGATAGTACTAAGTCAGCAAATTACTTGTTCTGCTGTACTTACCATGATTCACCCTGCCATTTACAGTGAAATACCAACCTATTGTAATAGCAGAACGACTACACTTTAAGGTTGCAGAAACACTCACCAATTATCACTAGTGAGAAGGGAGTATCAGTTGGTAAGCACATAATAACAACCTCCTATCTCAGTCCCAAAAGTCTGTCATCCATCTCTGCCTATTAAGTGAAACAGTTCTGCATCAAGACATCGCAGGGAATCAGAAGCCCATAAACATGCCGCAGGAACACAGCAGTGATACAGGGACCTCAAACCCTGCAGCCCTGAGTGCCGCTGGGCAGTTCTGCTGCAGGCTGCTCTGCCCCTCAATTATACGGGGAAATTCTTTTTCTTTCTTTCTTAACCTACAAAATTAATGCCTGAAGCAGCTATTTCTGTCATCTACTTGAAAATGCTGTAGCAATTTGAACGGGCAAGCAAAAATAAGCATCTTAGCAGCAATAAAACATACAAAAGGCACTAAAGCTGTTGCTCAGTGCAAAGCAAAACCAGTCAGAAAGATAGACTCAATTTCAAATTCTCTTTTCAAAGATGGCAGGCTCTGCTGTTAAAGCTAATGACTCCTCTGGCATTCAAGAACATATCCACACAGCTTGTTTACAATCTCTGTATAAGATACGAAAAGATATACGTAAGTATTTGTAATGACACACTGTTTTATGCTTGGCAAGTCAATAGAGATTCACAGTTTGCAGCTTATAACTCATTAGCTGTAGGCTGGTACAGCACATCCTACATTATAAGGCATTAACAATGCAAGTTATGGAACCTGTGAAATGAAATATTACCTCGTATACAAGTCTGTCTTCCCAGCTCTGGAGCACCGGAATGAGATATTGCCACAGACACAGAAAAAAACTTAACTTGGCTGCAATTGCTCAAATTCCAGCTCTTCAGAAATCTTCCAGGGCAAGTTATTTAAGTTAATCAAAGCTAAATGTTTACAGCTTAGAGCCTAAGCACAAGGATTTTCTTACAAGGAGTCCCCCATGCAACAGGTAATACTGAAATAGGCAGGTTTGTGAAGGTCTCTGTGTGCCAAGCAAACCCCGTGCTGTGTGGCTGCCAAGGTGTGACTGCGGCCCAGGAACTGCACCACTGGCTGCGAGCCGAAGGGCGGGCTGCCCCAGAGCACACAAAGCCAGTTTCAGCTGGTCCTCAGCCAGGCTGGGGACCCCTCTGAGAGAAGCTAGATAGACCTTGGGACCCCTCTGCTCATAGAATCACAGTAATCTGGATTGGAAGGTGCCTTCAAAGCTCATCTAGTCCAACCCCCCCGCAAGGAGCAGGGACATCTTCACCAGACCAGGTCACTCCGAACCACAGCCAGCCTGGCCTTGAATGTCTCCACGGATGGCACATCCACCACCTCACTGGGCAACCTGTGCCAGTATTTTACCACCCTCGTTGTAAAGAATTGTTTTGTCCTGTCCAGTCTGAATCTCCCCTTTTAGCTTAAACCCACTTACACCTCATTCTGCCACAACAGGCCGTGCTGGAAAGTCTCTCCCCATCTTTCTTATAGGCCCCTTTTAAGAACTGAAAGGCTGCAATAAGGTCTCCCCAGAGTCTTCTCCAGGCTGCAGCTCTCTCAGCCTTTCCCCATAGTATATCATGCCTCTTATCGTTTCTGTGGCCCTTCTCTATACCGCCTCCAACAGCTCTGTGTGTTTTCTGTACTGAGGACTCCAGAGCTGGACACAGGACTGCGGGGAAGGGTCTCACCAGGGCAGAGAAGAGGGGCAGAATCACCTCCCTTGACCTGCTGGCCATGCTCCTTTGGATGCAGCCCAGGATACAACTGGCCTTCTGGGCTGCAAGTTCAAGGAGTGTTGATGAAAGAACTAAACCCTGCCCAGGCCAACAAGCTTTTCCATCTTATTTTCTACACGCGGCACCCCTCCCCCCCTCCCCCCCCCCCCCGTTGAAGAAGGGGAGAAAGAGAGCGGCTGGATGGGCATTAAGCAGAAAACCACAGTCAACCCACCCCATCACTAATAAGTTGTGCAGTTAAACAGGAATGCTAAATAAAGCACCTTTGCACCGTGCTGTCCAACTGTCGAGAAAGAACAGGTTAAAAAATGGGAATTTCTGACCTGTATATGAAGACATAAAGTAAAAGGCAACATCTAGTGTTTTACCAAGAATATGATGAAAAATAATGGTTGGACTTGATCTTAAAGCTCTTTTCCAACCCAGTTGATTCTATGATTCTATGAAAAAGTGCAACAGAAATGCTTGACATTTCCAAAATGTGACCTTCCTGCCTCTGTAACACCTCCCAGGACATGATCAGTTTCAGAGTTCCAGAAGTTATTGCCACTTAATGGAAAGTCAGTGGAAGCTGTTGTCAAGCCTTTCAGGAGGAGTACCAATTGCACATATCACTAGCATATGGAATAGGCACAGACAGAAAAAAACACTGTGAGAAATTATTGTTTATTACTTTATTCTAAATTGTCATCTTCACAGTAATAATTTTCTGTATACCCTGGAATCCAACAGCATCATTTTCTCTGGTGTTTTAGAGTTCTGGTTTACCGGAGTGGCCTAGCAGAAAAGGAAAAAAAGAAAATGCGAAAAAAGGAAAAAAAAAAAAAAAAAAGGAGAGCCATCTCTGAGATTTGCATAGGAAGCAGAGCAGGAGCCCACTCTCTTGTATTGCTCCTGCCCCAGCCATCAGAACTATACCATGCACACTTAACATCTTGTAATAAAAATATCTTGACTGAGGAAACTACCTGCAGAAGCTAGTTTTGAGTTTGGAAATGTTATCACAGGAGGCACATGGAGAGCACCAGCTGTGCATTAGAAAAGTGAGAAACACAAGACTCTGCCCTGAAAATTTCTTTCTTCTCTTGTGTTTATCAAGACTTCCCTGACCTCAGTCTTTAATACAAATACTCTTGGTCCCTAAGCAAATAAAATACCAACATAAGCACATCATCCAGCTTCCATACACAGGACATCACCGGCTATTTACATCCTCACATGCCTCATGCTGGGCACAGAGAAGGATGGCACAGAATAAAGGGCCTTAATACTCCTACCACAGCATACAACCTGGTGGAGTGCATGACTGTAACAGGAGCTGCAAAACCCCCCATCCAAGTCTGCTGCTGGACACATCTGATGTAAGGGATGTATTTCCATAAAACAGCCTGCCATACTGCAGCCTGGCAACTCCTGCTGCAGAAGATTTGGTGTGTTCTTCAACAGCTGCCCACCAGTACGCAACAATCTTCCACGAGGCATTTAGAAACTACGGCTGTAGATCATATAAAGAAGCCAACTAACTAGACAGAGAAGCCTCTCTCTAGTGGAAATAAGCAATCCAGGACAAAAAGAAAAGGATAATCAACTAAATTCATGTTCTCACTTAAGGAGGTACCAATTTGAAAATCTACTGTGAGATCACTGTAAATGGTTGGCTGTAATTGAGAATGGAATTTAGCTATTAAATCGAAACGAAAAAGAAGAAACAAAACAAAAACCTTAAGGGAGCAGTTTGGTGTTGTAGACAAATTATCACTATTTAGGCCAGAGAGTGGCCAGAGATCTGCTTAAAACCATATATGGTTTAGGCTTTGCATGTTGCTTCCTCACTTCCCCTCCAACAGAATGGAAGTGCTAAAATATACACACTCCAGACTGCACAGTCTAAAATATTCTCCCCTCTAAATAAAAGTTTTATCCCAACATCAGCTGAACTGCAAGCCCCAAAGTTGTGTATGTAGGTCTGACTGTCCAATTCTAAGTGCAAATGTGAAACAAATGTTCCAACTTGTGTTGGAACAGAAGGGCCATATGCAGTAGTTCTGCAATACAGTTTATGCCTATGAGAAGACAAATCTTTCACTTTTAATACCTCTTTCTGCCCCATCAATTAAATGTTTGATCTCCTATTAAGAAAGTGTTAATTCCTTACTGGAACAAGTGCATAGATTACACTTGAGTGGTGTTTTTTTATTTAATTGCATGGGCTATATGGACATCCCAAAAGACAAAATTTCCATCCAGTGCCCGTAAGAACAGATTTGTTTTATTTTGTCATTTTGGACAATTCATCAGGAAATTGAGCTTTTTTCCTACTGTTTTTGTTTCACTTTATGCTCTCGTTATAACCACCAATGAATATAAAACATTTCTGCATCCCCCCCAGTCTAATTGTATTTAGATTTCAGTCTGTTTTAATCAAGGCATTTTCACCTAGTATGTAACTCCCTCAAGTAACAGTTCTAGTTAGAAAGAGAGGAGATGAGTGGTCCCTTCATACAAGGCTACCTTCATAATGATCTGTGGAGATGTCACTTTTCATCTACTGCCCTTTGATAAGGGAGCAGAGATTTCCTACTCAGTTGATTAAAACTGAGTGACTGCATAATCTTATAATAATCTCATCTATTACTCAAGCAAAATGGTTACCTACTGCATCATAGTGGCTAATAAGAAAAAAGGGCTCCTTTCTGTGTCAGGGCTTTGTAAATTGCCTGCTTTACCATATTTAGTTCATGGTTAAGTTACACAGGAAGATGTTTCCGCCTTCCTGTTTTTCCCTGTGGTAACGCCACCACCAACTGTAAACATTTTATGCTGTCTACAGCTGGTGGCACAATTTGATAAAGATAAAAGATGACTTAAGATCACTATAATACTTCACAATAGCAATGGGCAGCCCATCTTATACTGCATTGTTTCCAGAAGCCTACTTAAGAAAAAAAACAAACACAACCCCCCCCAAAAAAAAATAATAATAATAAAAAAAACCCAACTAAAAAGCACCACTAGCATTTTCTAAAATCACCATTATCATCATTTTCTTGTGATCAAGTTCTCTCATAGAAGTCACTGGAAAATTGTATAGCGCACAACACAAGGCAAAAAAAGCTAAGTCGTGGGGATTCAGCCACTACACAGCAATACAATCCTCCTCCATGACCATGATGGTATCTGGATCTCCTGTCAGTATCTGGTCCATGTTGGCTTGTTTAGTTGGTCCTGTTTACAAACTAAATATGCATTTTCTTTTGCTGAGAAACTCTTTCCATTTCCAGACTCAAAGACAGGAAAGGTACCACACGTTTCCTTCCCTTTGCCCTCCTTTCCTTTTTCATCCAGATTAACAAAATCTACCTTTCGGCTTTCCTGCCCTAAATCGCTTACCAACAGTCCTTGCCTATTTTTGTAACACGCTGTACCCTAGGTATAACAGCTACGGTATACGCACCCACAAAGACCTGATCTGCTCATCTGCAGCCTGTTATGAAGTTCATCCTGGGATGGATTCTGTGGCCCTGAAATTTATCTCTACCTACGGGTGGAGCTAGTACAAAATTTAATGGTGACAAGACAGAATTGCTATCTTTCCCTCTGCAAAACCTTTTAATTAATTATTATCACACCTACTGTCCCAGATCAAATGAGACGTCAGTTATATGCAAGCATTTCGGCTAGGAATTGAAAATTGAAACTGTTCTGAAATTTAATTTGTGTTGTAAGGTACTAATAACATCATGTTTGTAGCACAGAAACATTAAAAGGAGTTTGAGAACCTTGGTACCCTGGGATCAGATCAAAATTATCCATTTGTTACGTGAGAGGATTAAATTTTTTGCTTAGATCAACCATCACAAAACATAAACAAGGACTTCATTGCATTCCCTCACTTGTCATCCAATTTTGAAACGCCCAAAAAAGTAAAGGTTTGCAGATTTGCTATACAAAATGTGCAATTCCATTTCACTAACAATGTTCACCTAAAAGTACTGATGTATTATTGGCATATGGGTGCCCATGCAAAGGATACTCTCGTGTATCAACTTATATGGGGGGGGTTATTTCTTAAATGTGACCAAGATTACTCATGTTTAACATGTTGATAGCTTTTCTATGATTCTATAATTCTTTTATGAAGCTTTGAAGGTGACAATTAATCATGTCATAGTGTTATTATTCTTGCTATATGTAGAGTTTCTAGCAATGTAAAAGCTGTAGTTTCAAACCATAGTCTCTGTAAGAATCACAGAAATCAGGACAGCCGTCAGCTTCCATTTTCTGTCACCTTAAGATATCATAATAGCTGGAGAAGGAGAAAATGTGGCCTTGTCCCATTCAGCTCAATTTTCCCCCTTATGTTCTGCAGGCAGCTAGATAGAACTTTAGTGATAACAAATTACTTGTAGGTATATGAAGTGTAAGAATATTAGAGCTCTCTATACAGAGCCCAAAATATTTCTATACTTCTCTTCATATATTATTGGAGTTGCATGCATAGCAAAAAGTCTTTCTTTAAAGTCCACAGCCAAAAAGTGATGCTCTTCAAAAGAACTTGATTTCAACTGTATGTATCTGGCTGTTACACTGCAATTCAGACGTACATTTCTGATTCTTACTGCAGAATTATCTAACACAGGTGCTGAGATGGCAGTTTTACTTTCTGTTAAACTATGGGCCACCTCAAAAAGGAAAAAAATTTATAATTCCTGATAAAGTTGCAATTGCTAAAGACTTTTAAACTGCCCAGTTAACAGAAGCAGAAATAAATCTGTAAAGGAATGGCGATAAAACTTCAGTGTGCATCTAATAGAAGGCTGCTTACCTCGTTAATCTATGGTCTTTTCCTACAGTGGCCTAAGGTGCCTTTCCAAAGGGCAGAAGAATGATACTCCAAAACAAAGGGTTGTGGTGTTCTTTCCTTCCCTTTTTTTTTTTTTACTAAACTTAGTATTTTTACTACCAGGCTTTTTGCTGCCAGTTCAGGTGGTGCCTTTGTTGCTTGATTTAAAATAAAACAATAAGTTGACATCTTGAGGTAATGTAAGCAATTCCATGCATTATCTAGTAGCAATTTCCAAAAGCTGGACTGGTTCACAGCAGGAATGCCTGAGATGCACCTGGAAAGGTTAGATCTAATGCAGATGAAACTGCAGGATGACTGAGCTCTCCAGACTGCAGAGGTTCTTTACAAGGTAGGCAGCTAAGCAACCCTTAAGGAAGCACTTAATGGCACAGCCTGAACTGTCCTCAGGCCAGATCTGAAGAAAGACAGAAAACCATGGTGGCTTTTTTTCAATCCCCTACCTGAATCTTCTCATTAAACATGGAATTGGGACCATTTTCTCTCTGTATTTTTTAGAGCAGTTTAAAAACACGAGGGTTTGGGGTTTTTTATTCTTTACATTTAAAATGACAAATTATGTCAAAGCATTGAGTTGGTTTTGGGGGGTGGGGGGGTTGCAGCTACTACTACAATCTGAGACTTGTCCTTCTAGTAAACTGATTATTTTCTGGCTGCTCTGTTGACAGTTGTGCAAGTAGTGCCAAAACTTGTCAAGTTTTAGAGTTTTCTTTTGTATGCATCAGATCCAGAAATATTATTTAAACACTGAGTCTCCGAAACAATGGTATTTATTTATTCTACGGATACGCAAAGAGCACTCTCATATTGTCAACCACTCAGAGTTGCAATGAAACTTCAACTGCTCTTGTGTTCAAAATGCCCATCTGAGTGTAATATCATTACAATTTGAACGGAGGTGATCACAAACTTAGAAATATTTTCATGTTATCAGCTTCATTAAACCGATGCCAAAAAACTGTTTACAGGTTTAAAACATTCCACAAGTAAAAACTGGTAAGTGAACCATCCCTTTCTGCTGTGCCAGTGAAAACATTATTTTTTTTTTTGCTTTAAAAAGTTCTGAAGAATTAGTTAAATAATTTAATCTCATATAGTTGCTGACATTACCCTTTAATGAAATGAATCATTTCACCTCAAGCAATACTGATATTGAAGAAATATCATTAACTAAAGAAAAATTACACTCAGTATCTGGAGTCTTTAGTGATAAGAGAAGCAAACATTTAAAACATTGACTTAGAAGAACAAAAGACATAAAAATCTTACTGATGGTAAGCAGAGGGCTGTGCCATGCCCCCTCCTGCTGACGTTCTGCAGGCAGCAAAACTAGCGCACATCCAAAACTCTGTTTTCAAATGGGCAGTGTTGTCACACCTTATCTTCTACTATCTGAAAAGCCACCCATACAGTTACAAACAAAGAGGCCACCTAAAGTTCCACATGCAGGGAAGTGGAAGGAAATCATACTGCTGTATTTCATCTTGCACATTATTTTACCTTTATTTTGCCTAATTTGTTTAATGTCCATCTGAATAATAGTTTCATAACTCAATCACAACTGAGATAAATTTAAAAGTGGAAGTATCACTCTGTGTCTCAAAATACATTTCCTACCTTATCTTTCAACCCAACTATTTCAAAGACTATTACCCCTTTGGGGGGAGGGGAGGAATAAATAATAAAAAAAAATCCCCACAAATAAAATCCAAACAAAACCAAAACCACCAAACCCCCCAAAAAGCTTACTCCCATTTGCTCAGGTATCACACAAACAATGATGTAACACTGCTATTGCACAGTGCTCTCATAATATCTAAGCCAAAATACCAAAGGTCTTTTTAAGGTATCTGTGGTAAAACCACAAGGATATCCTTGACAGAGAAGAGAATCAAAAGAAATCTGTTCAGTTGATGCCTCAGAGTTTACTTCTGTTTTCTTATACGCCTCTATGCAGAAGGGAAACAGCGGGGAATACGCTTCACCTTAATTAGTTCTGTTCCTAAATCTACAAAGGTGACTGGAATACTTTTCAAAGACAGCAGTACATTTAAGTACATGAAGGTAGTGCACAGCTGAAGAAAACCAACACGGAAGGAAAAAAAAAAAATCATGAGGGATTCTGACAGAATGTATGTATTTCAAATTATTATCGAGACTGTAAATGATAGCTTGAACTAGCGTTCACTCAACCCATTACCAGAACTACTGCAGAGATATGACTGACCATGTAACTGATCAGAGAAATGGTTCAGGAAACTGAATGCAAAAAGAGGCCATGGTATTTACTCTGACGGTTGCACAGGAGTGTTTTCATGATGATATTATGACTTCATTGACAGATCTGTAATTACCTTCTGAAAGGTGTCAGGAAATTAATGAATCAAAGGGAAGAGACGTTGCTGAAAGCATCTTGGAAAACACAGCTAAGACTCGGGTAACTAGATCGAGCGAGCCATATGGATTGTACTCTCCACAGTATTCAACACTTGAGGACTAATACTGCAAAATTTTAGCTAATTAACATTTTCCTACACTGATGGAACCTATTAAACTTTATTATTAGAGGAAAAAAGTCTAACATTAAAGACAAACACCTCCACTCAACCCAAGGGTAGCAAAATTCGAAGTAAATTCTCTGTGAAGTGTTGGTTGACATTCCCTTAGATAAATAATCTCTCTCCAAATTAGAAAACACAGAAGCGCACCCCTTTGCCTCTTTCTTCCTACTGGGAGCCATGATGAGCACTGAGCTCAAGAAAAATCTTCCAACTTAGAATACAGGTGCTTCGACATGCTACCCTTTTTCCCCTCCCTTTGCCCTCAAATCCTGGTAAAACAATTAAAATGAAAAAGCTCTCAGTCTTCTGTAAAGCATGTCAGCCACAGGGCCAACAGGTAGCAGTGGGAAACAAAGACCACTGCACTTAACTAAAATGAAAATGTTTTGTTTGCTGCATAACCAATCATTACATTAACCATGAATTTCGTTAAATATAGCTGTGTTCACACACACATGCAAACCCCAAAACACCCACGTCTACTTTGACAGAGAATAATGAAAAAATAGCATTCGTTATTAATTCATGGAAGTTCTGCGGTTTTTCAGCATCTGGTTTTGATGAAAATCTCTCTCCAATCTTCTCTCAAAGGGGTTTCCTACTAAGAGGTCCACTGACATGCAATGTGCATGAAACTGCCTGTAAATACATTACTGAGACAAAATTTCAAGTGATTGGTTACATATTAATTTGCACTCTTCTATGGTAATTTTATATTAATTAAATGCATTAGATTAATTAAGTAAAAATTAAATCATCTCTTGGAAGGAAAAGTTAAAGTCAATTACTTTGTGGCATGTTTCATAAATACATCAAGAAACTCTGGACAGAACTTTACACATATTACATCATATTATAGTAAAGATGAAGACAAATATGGTAAGAAGCAGAAGTTTTTAATCATAGAAGGCATGATAAAGTTAATGTGATAGAAAGATTTAGAGCTTACTTCATGGTTGACACAAACATGGTTATCTGATAATTAAAATACCAGTAAGAAATTTGTTAAGTTGGCTTAGATAAAGGGACAAGAATATTAAATCCAAAGACTCACTGCATTCTTACAAGACCTCATAACTGCCTTCCAGTATTTGAAGGATGCCAGAGAGGGACTCTTCATCAGGGACTGCAGTGATAGGACAAGGGGTAATGCGTTCAGACTTAAACAGGAGAGATTCTGGTTAGATATAAGGAAAAAATTCTTCACTGTGAGGGTGGTGAGGCACTGGAACAGGTTGCCCAAGGAAGTTATGAATGCTCCACCCCTGGCAGTGTTCAAGGCTAGACTGGACACAGCCTTGGGTGTTCCAGGACTGAATAGGGAGTTCCACTGACAGCCACTGTAACATACACTCTTTGGTTTCAAGTTCATTGTTCAGCACATAAAAACTCTGGTCATTGCTACCTCTTGTCCGATGTTAGTATCACTACACTTTCAGCTCATTTAACCCAAATAAATACTGTTCCAAAAAGAAAATGTCATAATGCAGTGATCTCATTTCAAGTTTGAGTTTTGATTCAGGACTTTCAGGACTCCTGTGTCTTAAATTTCTGAATTTCTTACAGGTTTAAGGCTAAAATTTCAACTTCTTCCTTGGAGTTGACATCATAGTATTCCCAGTGGATACCTTGAAATTTCTTTGAAAGACGAGAAATAGTTTCCTAGATCCACTTATCTGTTTAAAATGGAGTACAACAGGAGCAATTCTGCTGAAGTGAATAGAGCTATAGTGGCAAACTGCAAAGGATATCAGGGAGGCTGGCAGAATGGATATTCAACTGACTTCACCTTCAGAACAAGCAACTGAATCCAGCCTGAACCAAGAGCATTTTCCAATGTAATGGTAAAGATTCATTATAAAAGGTTAGGCCACAAACATTTTGGAGAGTATTCAACATATGTGTACCATCTTATTTATTGCCTAATCTTTAAATTATCAAGTTCTGCAAGTTATTTAAAACAATAAAATAGTGACTCGCACAGAACTGAAAACCACAGTATTAAGGTGTCCAACTTATTTCAACAAGATCTAAAATACGTTAGGACTTGCTAAAGACCATAATTAATCACGTGATGGAAAAGGAGAGGGCACAGGATCCATCTAGCATCTTACACATTTTTCATCTATACCTTACTACAATGGTGATAAACAGCATCACTATCAAGTCATGAGAGCCATTATTAAACAAAACTTATCAAATATTAAATTCTGGATTCTCTTTCGCCAATGGCACAGAAAGAGAGCTGACCCTCCCAGCATAGTGCACTCAAGGCCCAGGTATGAATACAAGAATTACTCACACCCAGTGCTTCAGAGGAAGAAGAGGCAAAGCAGGACCTAGCTCCCTGTCACAGCTCAAACCCCTGACCCATTCTGCTGGCTAGATGGACAGTTTGTTTAAATGTAGATTAGTTATATTACAATTTTTATTCCTCTTCTAGCAAATGCATATGCATTTGCCCTATGTGACCAGAGGAAGATGAGACTATCCTATTGCAAACTAATCTGGTGCTGCATACACACTTCTGCAGAGGAATATGAATCACTGAAGTGTGACTTCTATGTAATATAAATGTGCTGCTCCCCTTAAAGAACAGAAGTACAAACACTTCACACTCTGGGTGATCAAGTGATACCCTTGAAAAAGAAAACTGCAGCAGAGGATATCAAACATAACCAAGTATACTGAATGTTAAGTGTTGTTCCATCTAAGTACAGGTAAAACAACAGTTGCTTGGCAGTGAAAACTTCATTTTTAAAAGGAAACCAAGCTATCTGCTGCAATTTTAAAGAATATATTATCTCACCTTTTATGACACAGGATTTCTCAGAAGCTCAGGCATTAGTGGCACTGATATATTTCCTGACCATTACAGATACATTTTCTATTTTGCGAGTATAAAACTGATTACAAATGATGGGCCTCTGACATCTACATATCTGTTAAAAAGAAAACCAGGCAGCCCCTCATACATGCATTGCAAATGTTGCTATTATAATTCCTTACACATTAATACAGACAGGGATACACATAAAGTTAACAATAATAAATGTGTGTGTGTATATATATATGTATATATATGTAAAATCCCTGTGAATACAGTGAACATTACTGACAAATCACATTTCTCCTAGAATGCCAAAAGGCTTCTAATCAATATTCATAAAAATGCCTCCTTTTCCTCTTTAAAATACACCTTCTCGAATCATAGAATGGTTAGGGTTGGAAAATTTTTCATCCAGCCACAGACAGTACAAATCATTTCAGTCTTCCACCAGTTAGACAAATGGCAAACTTCAATTACTTTGCTCTTCATCTTCCCACCTTCCCACTCATCTACTTCATTTCGGTTTTCCTTTGTGTGTTACAAAGAAACAAACAACAACAACAACAACAACAACAACAAAAAAAAAACAAACCCCAAACCCTACAACCCATTTTTACTGAGCTTTCATTCAAACTAAAGATAAGCATTTCTGGGGGCTGACTCTTTACTTAAGCTGGTGATAAGCTGAAAAATGCAACTGGAATGTAATCAGGTGTGGAAACAATAGGTAATGATCAGAGGATTAAGAAACTAAACTCTCCCAGATTATCCAGAAGACAGTTGAGGGTTGAGACGATCACAGTTTGCAGTTTTAGGTTGAAGATGTTTACATCAGAAGCTCTTACTCTACCACAGAGGGCTCAACGAGGTACATTGTTCACAAGATAAAATGGGACAAATTCAGAAGAGCAAAAGGACATGTATTTTTAACCTACCAAACAACCACCAACTAGCACAGACTATTTAGGTACACATAAGTTTTCCTATCATTTGATGTTCTAAAATCAGCTCTCAATATCTTTCTAGAAAATACACCATCACTTCGTGCAAAGCTACAGACTTGCCTCGGCAATAACTGGCTTGGCTTCTGTGACCAAGCCACAGTAGAACTCCAACTAGAGTTTCAACATGGTTAATGGTGGTCTTAAATTTATTATTCCAAGATTTCACATGAGTATATGGAAGCTTAATTAAACAGCATCTGAAACACTCCAAGACCCTATGAAGGCAAAATTTGTTTTATTTTATCCTAAGCCTATTTTTTATTTTATCCTAAGCCTATTTTTTTCAGTATTTTATCATACTGAACATCAGACTCAAGTTTACAGTATGATAAGTTCTGAGCAGTGGTCATCAGAAAGCTCATAGTAGAAATGATGCTAACTTTCCAGTATCACAAGAGTCTAAATGATAATGTTATTTAAATGAGAAGCAAGCTTCAAATCACATGCAATATTAAAGTGGAACTAACCCCAAAAGAATTTATTGAAAAAAACCCAAAAATTTTGTAAGTCCAGAAATATTTTTGTATTTCCTGAATCCTGAAAGGTGCGTTAACTCTTAAAATAGGCTCAATGGCTAAAAGGCTGAGGTGTTTAGGATCAGCTGTAAGCATAGAAAGGAACAACTTTGAAATTGTCAGCTTGAGGTCAAAGCATTTTGATTAAAGATTGCAATTATTATTTCCTCTTACCCTGCAAACAACAGAATTTACCAGAGCACTTTGTCATCAACACATGTACTGCAAACAATAGGAAATACATCTATCTATCCATCACTGATAAACAGATGTGGTAGAGATATATTTTGTCTCACTCGTAATTACAATGCCCAGAACATCCTCCCTACTCACACATGCCATTATTCCATTTGCCTCACTGAATTCTGTGCTTTGCTTGCAAATTAAATAAGGTCTGGAATTTGAAACCAGGACAATATTGAATCCCAAATCTATCAAAAAGTGCTGTCTCCTTAACTGAGCAAAAATTTCCATTTTCCCCTTCAAACTATTAATATTAAGATACAATCACAGTAGGGGAAAAAAAAAAAAAAGGCAGAGCTGAGCTTTAGAATATATCTCTTCGCTGAGTAAGTGACAAAAAGTTAAAAGCAGTAATTTAGGAAACTTAAATGTGACAGTGTGTGATAGATGTGAGTTGGCAAGGCAAGAAAATGAGAAACATTAAAATCATATATTAGAATAGATCAAGCTCTACATACCAGTTTATGTCAGCAAATTTCTTTTGATATGTCAAGTCCCTATAGGGCTAGAATTCAAATATACTTTGAAGATGTATTTTAAAAAGAATATCTTTACGTTTAGAAACTTAATAAGGTCGTGTGTACAAAAAACAAAGAAAAAATACATTGAATGCAATATTGCTAAGTTCACTGCAAGGTTTCCCACTGGGCAACCTTTCTAATGTTTTTCATGTTCTTCAGAACATTGCAGATTCTTTTACCAATAGAGTCTTGCTTTCCCAGGTCCTAAGCTGATGACGTAAAAGGACATATGGGATTTTATCCCCTCTATAGCCTAGCAAAAATTATACCAAGTCAGTGAATTGCAGCTTAGTCAAAGGACATCAGGCAAATTGAATTCAGGCATCTCACAGGATGTTGTCGAAGGATTTGTCACTACTAGCAGGGGAACAAAAGCCATGTTCTAGTCAACACCGAGCCAGACATTCCCAGGGAAACTGAATCCCTCTCTCTAGGTAGAATCCATAATATCACTGAACAGAAGGTTACTCGGTTATAAATAAATAGATTTGTACATTGAATCCTTGCCGCTACTCCATTTTAAATACCACAGTGTGGACTAGCAATTAGATGTAATAGCAATAATTCTGCATCTGAGATGCTGTCATTAAAATCGTAAAAAACACTGTTTGCATATTTTCATACAGCAACATCACTATGGGGGTTGCCATCTTGGCACTAGTCAAGCAGACAAAATGAGTGATGTCTTGTGATCAGGAACTTGGTCATCCCAAATCTAAAAACGCAAAGAAGGGTAAAGTGCAGCCACTTATGCCAAGGCCAGCTTCTCCATCACCATCAGGTTAGAGACACAATACTACTGTGGTCAGCCAGAAAGAGATTCCCCTACCAGTAAAGACTGTCTCCAGAATTTGAGTCTACCCAGTACAAATGCTATTTATGCTGTTTCTGGTGCCTACCATTGCTATTTTAAAGTACATCCAAGAAGTATGGCAAGATGTGGACAAACAAGCAAGTAAGAGACACTGAGGTGAGATGATGATTTCTTTAACAAACCACAGGAGGTTGGCAGCTGGATCAAAACTCATTTATCAATCCCTAATGAGGTGGTGTGCTTTGGATCATCCTGGGGGGTGTATCTGGTATCCCAGGAAACAGTAAGACACTTCATCCAGCTCTAGTGTGGTGCATATTAGATAGGAGGGGTGCAGGTGCTCCCAAATGGAGGGCTGTGCCTCTGTGCCACACAATGGCACGGGCAGTATTTTTAACACAATTGTTCCATCTTTTGCATCTTTTAACTATGGAACACAATCAGGCGTGACTCCGTGAATGCAAACATTCACAGCAGAGATCATCAGATTCTCACTATTCTTTTTCCCTTTAAATGAACAGTTTCATACATGTGTTTGCACTATGCATTCTGGAGGATAAATAAACCACCTGCTGGTACACAAGCAGGTTTGTAGTTTACATGTACATGCAGAAAATAAGTGATCATGTGAAATGGCTATCTTCTTCCTAACTGCAAATGGATCTACATAAAGCTATTTGAAAGACTGATGTTTGACAGTGTTAGAGAAAGGCACAAATGCTTAAATGATTTTGAATCAAAGGTGAGCCAAAGGTAAATAGCATCTAGAATGACAGGGTGGACCATATACTCCCTCAGCAGCCACCCAGACCCAGCTGCATCTCCAAAAGCATCAACACAAGTGCCTGTGGACTCTGCCAGGAAGCCAGATGCCATTTTCTGGAAAACTGTGTTTTGCAGCTTGGCATCTGGCAATTGTGATGACCAGCCAGTAACTATGAAGGGAGGAAAATATATTTTCTTCATAAATGGTACTTCAGTGAGTAGCAGGCAACTGATTCCCCCCCTTTAAAAATGCCACTCTAAAGACAGAAGTGTAAAAAGGCAGGAGCAAAAAAACAACCCACAGAGCCCTTATTAACACACAAACAAAGAAATATTTCTCTGCACTAAGAGCACGATAAACACAAGCTTTCATTTATGAGCTCTCATAAATGATACATTTTTAGGAGGGCTTTACTCAAGCATCTGTAGAATTTGTTCAGTTCTTTGTTTTCATCCAAATAGCTCACTGGCAATAGGAGGGAAGGTTATGAGACAGTTCTGCTTACTACTTTCATGGACCATCACCTCTCCCTGCCAACCCCTCCCCAGCTTTGAGTTAAAAATGTTCATTCAGGAGGCCAATAGGAAGCCTTCCAAACCCCACAGTTGGATAATAACCAGCCCTATTTCATCTGCTGCATGTTGAACTCTTACACAGTTCAGGAGACCACAGTTTTTCTGTGGTGTAGCTGGAAATCAGACAACCCTGTGCAAAATGCAAAAGGAGGGATTTTCATCTGCAAGAATTTCACTGACCAAAAGATTAGTCTGTTTTCAAATCTGAAATCAAACCTACAGTTACTGATAATCCTTTGCTTCAAGTGAAGTTTTCCTCAGTGTGCTCTACCACCAGAGGCTCACAAAAAGCCTTCATCCCTCACAGAAAATTATAAAAATTAGGTGATCGTCAAATTTTTCTGGCAGCTCCATTAACAGAGAACCTCAGATTTTCTTATAATAAATTTCAACTGCAATCACAATATTTGAACTTATTTAAAAAAAAAAATATCTTCCTACATGCTCTCTGGGAACACACACCCCTCCTAAGGAGTAAAAACCTTGAACAACTACCTGTTATTTTCTCATATTCTCATTGCTTCTTATCAATAGTATTTTTTTTTATCTCCAGTGCTGGCCTAGGTAGTAGAAAAGCAACCTTAAGCCAGCTCCACTTCAGATACACACTGCTGCTGAGATCACCCACATTTAATAAAGCATCTTCATGGAAGAGGAATTCAGGATCAAGCCTCTTCCTGTCTGGATGGGAAGGACATTGGTTTCTACGCAAAAAGAACTCTCTCCCGAGTCCTGGAAAGCGAATGGCTGTATCACCCCACTTGCCACTTACCACAAAATTTCTCAAAATCAGATTGTAAAACATGTTTTCTTTCATACATGACATTTCAAACCTACATTCAAAACCTTATAAAAAGTCTTGTTGATCTTTTCATGCTTTAAATCAAGTAATGATATTTCCAATTATAAATATTTCTGTCTGAAATCTTTTAAATAAAAGCATACATCAGTAAGACTAGCCCTTCATAAATCTGTTAGAACAGAATTTGAGCCATGTTCTTCTTAATCTAAAAAAATGTGTGCAAATCCTTTTCTGGATCTTCTGCATTTTCTGCATAGAGTAGCTTTCTGTACTCCCATTCCGAAGTATTTTACACTAGTAGCAAGCAGGTGAGATTTAAAAGACACACATATCCCATAAACTGGAACTGTATATAGCCAGAGCCAATTGCACCCTGTGAAACCGTCAAGCCTATTAAAACTTATCTGATTGGGAAACAAGTGTACTTCTATACCTAAGGTTTCACAAAATGTTCAGAAACAACAACTAGCATCACATTAGAAGCTTTCCTATTCACATGCATAGACTACCGAACCAAAACCCACCAAACATTTACGTAACCAGCACCCAGATATGCACAGGTTTTAAAATATGAAGCCTAACACAGATGTCCAAGTTTAATTCAAAGCTCTCTTGTTACTCAGTTATTAATAAAGTTGAATTTAAGCATTCATCTCACTCCAAACACAGACGTTCTAGTTCTGTCATTTGTAATGAAGTCGCCTAACAAGGGATAAAAGATTATTGGCAGGAAAAGACAACTGCAGTACATTAAAAGCAGATTAAGGTTGTAAGAAAAAACAGTGGCAGGAAGGAAATTCACAGTTAAGGGGAAAAGGCTCCATATGTCTTCCAACACTGAGATACAATTGGGGGCACTGAGGAAGTCATTAAGGAGGTACCCCATTGTGCTGGAATTACACGACATATGGCATGTTTTCCGTAAACCATGGATTTTCTTTATTGTCTACTATCACACAATTCTAATGTTTTCCAAAAACAATTTTTAAAGAGGGGAAAACAACAGACCACAGTTACATCAGAAGTAGTTGGCTTGTGCAACAAGTATTATATTGCCTGTCTCTTTCAGATAGACCAAACTTATGAAGACTTTGTAATACTCACAGATCACTTACAGTAGTAGAGTTCAAGCCCCACTGCGTAAAACCAAAATGAAATAGCAGTAACTCATAAATTTTCTCCATTCCATGATTCACATCAAATTTAGGAATAGCTGCCAAGTTTTAAGTAGGCTATGGAGGTAAAAATTCCTGACAGTGAAACTATCATCACCCATCTGTTGTACAATAGTGGTTGGTGACATACCCTAACGTGAAAGGAAAACAGCTTACAGTAGCATTTATACTGGTCACCTTAAACCCTGATAACTGTATAGAAAAGTCTGGAGACATCCAGCACCTTCAAATGGTAATATAACCACATTTAAAAAAAGAAAAGAAAAGAAAGCTTTTCTGTGTCCTGGAGAGTCATGTTTATTAAATAAATGTCTAGTCTTTCAGACTGCTGTGGAAGGATCTCCAAACTCAAGCCACACTAGCATAACCAACTCAAATTTGCACTACAGCACCAAGCCTGTAAGGGGATACCACTCACTGAGGAAATGTGCAATAGTAAAACAGATGTTCAGCCACAATCTAATTATACCTCTGAATTCAGTGTTTCACATGATGCACATACTATAAATCATAAAATAGCACTGTGTGGATACTTGGGATGAGTATTGCTCTCCTGGCAAACCCATGACAAATGGCCTGGCTAGAAACACTAAGTAAAATAAGAATGTGAGGATAAAGAATATGATAGGAATAACCCCTAGGTTTGTAGATCAAATGGACAAAACTGTTGTTAAAACAGTAATAGCTTCCCTGCACAATACAAGATTTGGTCTGTAATTAAGATTATTTGAAGCTCAACACTGAAGCTGGGGAAAGCTAGCATTCTTCCAGGCTTCTAAGAATAGAACAATACATTCAGTGACTCACTTTTCCAACCATGAAGGGAGAAGTATGGCCGAAAGGCTCACCTGTTTCTGCCACATGTCTCAAAGGCTTTGGAAGCTAGTCTATTGACATAAATGTAAAGAACCTCCCCTACTTCAATGGGCTTTCATTCAGCCCAACAGTGAATACAGCTAACTGCATCTCACTGACAGGTTAGCAAGTATTGTATTTGATGAGAATGCACTTGACAAATGCTACGGGGTTATGCACTCTGCTATACACAATCGATAACATACCTTTCTTTTACTGCAACAGCCAACTTCAATAACCGATTCTGCATGAAGTTAAAGATCATAGTCCTGTTTACTTTGGAGATTAATTTATGACTGTGTCCAGAACAACTGTCAGTCAATAAATACTTCATACTCTCATATCTTTTATAAAATGAATCCTTTTTAAAGCATTTATTATTTTCTAATGATTTTGGCAAAATCTAATTTTATATATTCCACTAATACTGCCTTAATAATCTTTTAGCACTATTTAATTTTTAAGTAAATTAACATAACAAACTACACTTGAAAACTGCTCACAATTTCATTAAGATATTTATTTCAATTTGGTAAAATGAATCCATAATAAGTCTACAAAAGAAAATAATCTATTAGCAAAGCCATTGTATTTCCTGCCATGTTTTCATTACTGCCAATAATCTTACTGAAGTCACTGGTTCAACCTAAGAAGAACGTTGAGTCACGCTGTAAGGATCCTGGCTGAGTACGAAACCGGTATCACAGACTGTAAAACAGGCACACTATGATCTGTGGCACAAGGGCCTGCAAATATGGGTGAGGCCTCCCACATGGCCAGTCAAACTTCCCAAGGCAACCTCACTACCGAAA
This sequence comes from Lathamus discolor, assembly GCF_037157495.1. Classification (NCBI taxonomy): domain Eukaryota; kingdom Metazoa; phylum Chordata; class Aves; order Psittaciformes; family Psittacidae; genus Lathamus; species Lathamus discolor. Next base: position 78,568,662 of record NC_088889.1, read on the forward strand.
CAACTTTTAGCTCTTCAACAGAGGCTGAAATGCTGATTAAACTCTTTTTTTTTTCCTATATGGCTAATGCCAAGTTGGCTCCTACAGAGGTATTGCTGATACAAGCAAGGATTATTGTGTTTTAACTGAATTTGACCTAGCTTTCTTCCATGCCTTTAAAAAACACCTGTCTCCATGTGCAAGTTTCAGCTATTTGATGTGTGCATTGCAGGGGCAGTTCAGGTACTATCAGAGTCCAATACTCTCTAACCAGAGTCTTTCATGATATTCCACACATGGAAGATAAAATGTTTAATATGAAGTTTACTTATCTGAAGATACTTGATGTTACACAGTACTTGTGACTTAGCATAATACAAATTTTACACTTACAAAAATACAGCAATTGCAACAGTTCAAGCACAACATGATTGTGATCCCATTACCAGTTTCTAAAACATGCTCACTACCATGATGCAGCCTCAGTTGATGGCAAAGAATATGTGGCTTCAAGCCAGTTCAAAATTCTCCAAGATTCTTCAGCCAGTTGCTGAGTTAGGCACTCTATGTTAGGCTGAACTACAAATTCACTCTGCCCATGCTGCTCCACCTAACTCAGGGAAGATATTTACACCACCTGCTTCCACTCAACTGTTGAGAGCTGTTTATATAAAGCAAAAACCACCTTTTGTCAGCTTCTTTGCACCAGCTGTGGTCAGTTATACCCTGCGTTGTTCTCTGAACTTCACAGGCGTATCACCCTTGCCCATCCCCACTGAGCCTTCTTCATCTGTAGGGGTCATTCAGTGCTTGGTCAGTAACAGGCACAAGTAACACATCACTTGAAATCCTATTCAGCCTAGAACCCCTAGGTCTAAACCTTTCTAGCCTCTAGGTAGGCACATGCATCCCCCTTAATTTAGAAATGTTAAGTGCATTATGCACTTACTCATGGTTTTGCTGAGGACACCTTGGAGATCTCAGAGCTAGGAAATGAAAATTCTCTCAAACTTCACTACAGTTGGCAACAGCATAAAAAAGCCTGCATCCTCCAAAGTGACTCTATATCATCTAATTTTTAAAAAAGCTTATTTAAAAAAACCCCAAGAAGCTCCCTGCGCAATGTTCTGATTTAACCTTACTGCAAAATAACTTCCCCACAAACTGAATCACAATATTCAGTTTTCAGTTACCAAGATCTCACAGTCCTACCCGTCTTTTAAATGTAACTATTTTCAAGGGTAAATTCAACAAGTCGTTATAATACATAAACAAAATAGAAATATAAAAACCCAAACCAAACACATGCACGAACAAGAAACATCCCAAAAAGATCTTGAAACTTCAATATTGTGAGTGAAGAAAAGAAATCAACACCTCCCCTTCACTCTCCTTGGGAATACATCTCTCTGTTCCCAATATACAGCTGAATAAAAATGGATGTTCTGAAAATCCCTGCGACTTTGCTGCAGTTTTGACTGGGATTCATGTCTTTTCAAATTCATCAGACTCTTGGAAGCACTGCATATAATTAACTGGATTTTTAAGGAGCTTAAACTCTACATCCACAGAACCTTTTCTCAGTCTTCACATGTATAGAACAATGCAAGTATTAAATCACAGGAGATCACAAATCCTTTGGAGGTGGCCATATTACATTATAAAAGGAAATCTTACAGGATTGTAACAATAAAAGGAGTATTTTTTTTGTTTAGTTTTTCAAAATACCATGAAAAGGATAAAAACACATTTAAAGTAAAGACATGATTGATGATAACTGTCCAAAACAAAATACCCGTAAACAACAATGACCAAGAGGGGAAATGACGGATAAAAACATAAAACTATGTTTACAATAATTTCTTCTCTAAATGTAGTGTTTGAATGAAGCATCAATTTGTCCTGTAAATGAGATTCTCATAACGATCTTCCACTGGGAACTTTATGTTTAACCAAAATGTGTGGTCACTTTCTATTGCTTCTTCATCTTAGGTGAATGCCGACTTCCTCCCCCCTCAACTGTAAGACTCCTAAAGGCTCCTTATCTGTCTTTCAGTTAGGATTATGTTAGTGTAAAAAAAAAAATTAATTTCTTAATGAATCTTCAAGCATGCAGCTTAGGTAATAGAATAAAAACAACTAATAACTAAAACAACTAACAACTAATAAAAAGTAACTAATTTTGTGATTCTGTGATTCTGTGATTCTGTAATGACAATATAGTCAAATTTTAAAAGCCAATTCCTAGAAGTGACTGTTTTCTCAGTTTCTGTAAGTACCTGATAATACAGAAAGTTTGGGGGTTCGGGTTTTTTGGGAGGAGTTAATATGAAAATTATTGAAGTTTTTAAAAAATTCATGGAACAGAGTAAAATAATTTGATGTTTATCATGCTACTTTCAGTACCCACTCTTACAAGCTCATGATATAATCCAATCCAATGAGAAACAAAACTTTAACTCCTGAGCCCAATGAAGAATCTGAAAAGCAACTTCAAGGATACTCTTGAACTGAGGACCCTTACTTATTTGCAGATTTGTTAAGAGGAAGTAGAAAAAAACCCTAAATTTTTCAGTTTGTATGGTAATTGAGGAAAAAAAAACCCAAAGATTAAATGAAGTAGTGAAATTCACCTCTTCTTCTATAACAAGTGTAAGTCCAGTAATCAAAAATAATAAAATAAAAAGGGGGAGGGGCGGGGGGAGGAGAGAAGGCTTTTAACTGATTGTAAGCCACAAATTAGTAAATGCTTGAACTTGTAAGGATGTGTCTGGTGAAACAAACACCTTTAAAAAGCCTGGCACATTTTGAAGAGTGATAAGTGAAATAAGATCCACCAATGACATGAACAGCTGCAGGTATCTTTTTACCCTTCTTCTAAGCACCCAAAAAAAGACAGTGATACCGGTGAGTGACATGAGGGAAGTCACAGACCTGTAGAATGGGCAAGCTCAACTCCACGACAACAGCAGTTTTTAAGGTGAAGATACTGAATGATAACAAAGCCAAATAGGCTGGAAACTGCAAGTAGATCTACCACAAAAAAAGTAAGGTTTGTCTCTGACACAGTATCCACTATTTGCACAGTTTTCTTTACATGGGCAACATATTCATTTAAGGACATAGTACCATATAGATAAAGTAACAGCCATACCTTTTTAAAAAATACCAGTTTACATTTAGATTTTGAAATGCCTGGACTACAGGAGGTGATTCCAGCTATTTATACTTCCATTAAACTGATTAAATCTTGAGAGGAGATCTCATCTACTACTGAACTTCTCCAGGTATTCAGTTCTGAATGTCTCCTGACTTTTTCTTATATTCACCTAACTTGATAAATAGCTTTTTGCTAAAATTAATTTCTAGTAACAAGTCCCTAAAAATTTCTAAAAAGCCAAACACAGTTATTTCTGTGAAAAGCTGTGGCAACGGTTTAAAGGGAGCAGAAGAGAAATAAGCTCCTGTTGAGACAAGGTGCTCTTGATTATCATCAGAAAATGGCAGCAGCCTCTTTGATAAGATACATCTGAATGCTGACTTATCTGTGTGTGAATATAATCTCTTCTAATGCCTCTGTTCCCACAGACAGGAAACTGGCAACATACCTGCTTGGTTATTGGATATCAGGAATAAAAGATGCCTACAGACAGTGAGATCCTCAATTTAACATAAAAGTTTGATACCTTGGTATCTTTTCCACTAGGACTTTCCAAAGCACAAGAAAATTACAGTATTATGGTCCTGAATAAAGAAGGCAGGACAGAAGCAGAACGGTAAACAGGAGAAAATGGACAGAGGAGAGCTGGGCTGTCAAACTAATGCAAGAATTCCATGTCTTGAAAAAATGTACTTCACTCATTTGTTCAGTGTTATCTCAATCTTCAAAACAATTTTTTTCCTAATTTTATTTATTAGTATTATTTTATAGAGCAGTATCCATTTCCACGATCACATCCCGTGACTTCCTCCAGCAATGAAATATGCATCTCGTCGAAGCTCTTAAAATCTGAATCAAACTGCTACCAATGCAAACCTATCTTTTCACCCCAAATTCAGTAACTATAAGCAAACTGGTATCTGTCATGTGCCCTGAGACTAAATGCACATTATAACTTCAATGAACTGCCATTTCACAATTCAAAGAGTTGTTCACTCAGAATCGTAGGATTTGATCTATTTATTTTTCTATTAATATTTTCATTTACCTGATTATATTGTTCAAAAAACATCATTTCCTCTCCCAGTCTTCTGTCCTTCTTTGACAGGTGCTGCCATTTCAGAGAAAAGGGGTGTCTGAGGTACTCATAAACCAGCTCTGTGACTTGAGTCTGGTGTCGCAAGACAAACTAAATCTGTGATAGACAAGGTGAGAGCAGTAACCATTTCAGACACTCAGTTTCAATCTGCTGTCAAATGTCTTTCAGAGCCCAAAGGCATGTTAGCTCTAAGACACCAGAAGTATTTCTTAGCAAAAGCATCTGTCTCAGCTAAGACACCTTTTTAGAGGGATGTTAAAATAGATTTCGACATTTATAAACCAAGCATATGTATTAAAAACCTAAAGTTCAAGAGAAAGAAAACCACCAAGCTGCCCACATTGGTAACACAACATGCAGCTGGACTTTTTCTAATGGGGAGAAAAAAAAAGTAGGTATCAAGAGTAGCCTCTGTGTGTGGCTATTGACTAGTTGACAAAACAGGCTAAAAATCAATAGCATTTTCTATGAGAAGTTAGGTAACTTCCCAATAATACAAAAGAAGAGTCTGCTGAGGAATAGATGTCATCTCTGCTGATGGCTTCACTACAAATATTTGATTTATTTACTTCTGCTTCTTGGAGACCTCACTAAGTTCAGTCCTGGTACTAACACTCCAGGGAATAAAAGAAAATTATTAGTAGTTCTGTATTAAAGCAAAAGGGAAACTTCAAGCCATGCACAATACTGAACACTTAGCACTTTGCTTGCTGTAAATACCGGAACTACCTGAAATTTTTGAGAAACATTTCCTGGTGCAAAATTTACCTGACACTGTAAGAACAGGCTCTCAGAGTCAAATATGAGCACATCCTGCTTCCCATAGGTCTGAAATCCTGTTATGCCTCATCTCTTGTTGGACAAACATGAAAAACAACAAGGTGCTTGGTGAGAGCCAGCATGGCTTCACTAAGGGGAAATCCTGCCTGACCAATTTGGTGGCCTTCTATGATGGGGCTACAGAAGTGATGGACAAGGGTAAAGCAGTTGATGTCATCTACCTGGACTTGTGCAAAGCATTTGACACTGTCCCACACGACATCCTTCTCTCTAAATTGGAGAGATATCAATTTGATGGATGGACCACTCAGTGGATAAAGAACTGGCTGGATGGCCACACACAAAGAGTTGTGGTCCATGGCTCAATGTCTTGCTGGAGACCAGTAACGAGTGGTGTCCCTGAGGGATCAGTGTTGGGATCGGTCTTGTTTAACATCTTTATCTCTGACATGGAGAGTGGGATTGAGTGCGCCCTCAGCAAGTTTGCCGATGACACCAAGCTGTGTGTTTCGGTTGATACGCTGGAGGGAAGGGATGCCATCCAAAGGGACCTCGACACACTTGTGAGGTGGGCTGATACCAACCTTATGAAGTTCAACCATGACAAGTGCAAGGTCCAGCAACTGGGTCGGAGCAATCCCAGGCACAGCTACAGGTTGGGCAAAGAAGAGATTCAGAGCAGCCCTGTGGAGAAGGATTTGTGGGTGTTGGTCGATGAGAAAATGAACATGAGCTGGCTTCAGTGTGCGCTTGCAGCCCAGAAAGCCAACCGTATCCTGGGCTGCATCAAAAGGAGCATGACCAGCAGGTCGAGGGAGTTGATCCTGCCCCTCTACTCTGCTCTCGTGAGACCTCACTTGGAGTATTGTGTGCAGTTCTGGTGTCCTTAACATAAAAAGGACATGGAACTGTTGGAACAAGTCCAGAGGAGGGCCATGAGGATGATCAGGGGACTGGAGCGCCTCCTGTATGGAGACAGGCTGAGAAAGTTGGGGCTGTTCAGCTTGGAGCAGTGAAGGCTACGTGGAGACCTCATAGCAGCCTTCCAGTACCTGAAGGGGGCCTATATGGATGCTGGGGAGGGACTCTTCCTCAGGGACTGTAGTGACAGGACAAGGGGTAACGGGTTAAAACTTAAACACGGGAAGTTTAGATTGGATATAAGGAAGAAGTTCTTTACTGTAAGGGTGGTGAGGCACTGGAATGGGTTGCCCAGGGAGGTTGTGAATGCTCCATCCCTGGCAGTGTTCAAGGCTAGGTTGGATGAAGCCTTGGGTGGGATGGTTTAGTGTGAGGTGTCCCTTGCCCATGGCAGAGGGGTTGGAACTAGATGATCTTGAGGTCCCTTCCAACCCTAACTATTCTATTATTCTATGATTCTATGAAAATGGACCTTATAATCTACTAATGAAATACTAGTTGTTGTCTGACTTTTGTATATGGTCCATTCATGGCAATGGCAGACTTCAACAGATAACTAAGAAGGAAAATAAACTAGTTTGGTCAGCAAGATTTAAAATGTGCAAACCAAGATCTAGAAAAGTTAGATACATTCTGAAGAACAATCCCTGCTGAAGTGGAGGGTTGGGTGGTCTTCCTCCTGCAAACAGGCCACCAATGTTAGATGGGTGCACTTTAAATTTTCAACTGACCAACTAGAAAATGGTAGGGCATATTCACAGAGTCGCATACAGCTCTTTTTACTAAAAATAGATTGCAGATTTTTTCTAACATGAAATGGGCATTTGGGGGAGAGGGGTCATTTGAAAATTATAGTAATTGTGCTTCTTTCCATTGAAATTCTTCATGTGACATTTCTTTGTCAATGGCTGTTCTCTTAGCTTTGCTATCTAACAGAAAATTAGTAACAACTATTTCTAGGAGAAAAGCAAATTGTATTCCTTTCTTATCAGCATGTTTTACTCTTTCTTGTAGCTTAACCTGAACACAACTGCAAATTTAAACATAACTTATTTTTTTACTGCAGGAAAAGTAATTAAATCAACTTTGTATTTGTGGAGCTGCTTTCGAGTATTAAAGTAACTTGATCCCAAATGAACTTAAAATTTTAATTCATTTTACCGTATGCTGGCTGTGTAAGAAGTCAAATTTTTAAATGCAATATGACATATGGCTGTTCATTATTTATACATTCTGTAGCAGACTATAAATTTTACTTTGGACATATATCGAAGCACTGAAACCATTTCAGTTGCAAACACATAAATCATAGTTACAGTTATTAGTCTAAATGTAATGCCACCCAGGTTCTAGATCAAAACCTTTAAAATCCATTATAATTGACGTCTGCTGCATAACTTATGTCTGATTTTATTAAAGGAGCTCATTATTATTTATATCTTTGAAACATTATATTCCTAGCTGAGCAACCAGTTAAATGTGAAAGATTTGAGGAATGAGGAGAAAGAGGAGACGACTACAGTCTACAAACCAGGAAGAATAAGGCTGTAACAGAGGACAAAACGTTTTGAAACAAAATTACCTAATTCAAGGTATGAATTAGCCTGCATGAGCGACTAACATTCATTTGGGGTGAACAAAGCAGGAGCTCTGTATCAGCTAACTTCTACAGCCATAAGAAGGCTGCGAAACAAACCACATTCCCCATGGTACACGCTGACTGTTGCTTTACTGGATGGGAGTGGGAAAGGTTTTACAGTTCCTGAAGCTTGAAAAATCACTAGAAGAAAACAGTAAGGGCTGAAAAGCCTTTATAGATTTATTAGAAGGCTATTCCTGATGAGCTATTTCCTTTGTGTAGTCTGGATGCAAAGTGCACTCTGGGATATATGTCCTGTAAACATGAGCAAGTCCTTTGCTGTTAATCTTTTGCCAAAGAAGCTAAGCCTCAAAGCCAGGTCTCCTCTGGGCCATGGAGACGTTATAATTCCCTTCCTGGTTTTCCTTTTGTGTTCAAGAATGGCTTTTACTTAGCTCTAAACTGTAGCCAGAAGAAATAAATGAGAGAGCAGCTATGTCAGTTAAATGTCTACTGAAGAGCTGATATTGCTATCTCTAAAATCAATTACAAGACTTCAGAAGACAAAGGATCAGACTTTTAGGTGCTTTGAAGATTTCAGTGAATGACACAAATCTCTGAGACACTAAATTATGTACATGTGAGTTGTTAACACATTCCCTGCCAGGGAGAGGGAATGATTTAGACATAAACCCAAGCCCAGCCTGGGTGGTGAACAAAAACCACTTAATGACCAATTTGTTTGGAACAATAGACGACTTTATTGCCTAGTCCACCTCAACCTTGCCTACTTTATACCTGTATTTAGCATAACATATTTCTACATTGTGATTATGTCATGTTTATATTATGCTTATATTACTTACAAGCTGCATTTATATATTTAATTATCTTTTAACTCCACTTAACCTTCTTCACATTAGCTGAAGAGAAAAATAATTAAGACCAAAATATTACTCTTCATATCCTGCTTTAGTTTAATTGCTTTTACTCGCTTTTAGTAATTTATTTCCATTTAGTAATTAAAAGAAGTGAAAAGCTACATTTTAAGTACAGTAGAGCTGGCAATATGACTGCACGGGTTGGTATTTTCCTTGATTTGTTACTGTACTAAGTTAATTTTTTAGTTTTTACCTTGCATATTTCTGTAACTGTCAAAGTTAACCATCACTTCTTTTTTATTTCTACTTTAATACTTAATATTTTCTTTTACTCAGAGATGCATATGTTGAAGCAGATCTAGACTTTGATTTGCTAATGTGTATAGGCAAGGAACAAAAAATGATTTTTGAATATCTCAATGCATGATAGAACAGATTCCCAATATTGCATTTTTCTGAGGAGGATGCTTCAGCATCTTCTTAGCATCAGGTACACAGCAGTACCAAAACTATACTAAACAGTATATAAAACAGTATATGAAATGCTTTTCTTCTATTAGAAGGGGTACCGACTTTTCTTCTGGTAGGCCTAGACAATTTCTGTTTCTTGAAATCAAAAAAACCTCCAGGAATAGGAGAATGAGAACTGTCATTAGCTCCACATGTTGAAAAAAAATGCAAGCAATGAATATAGCTTAAACTTGTATTTTATATGTGAAATGAAAGATGTTGCTGATACAGCTTTAGTATGACATGTTAAAAAAAAAAAAATCCAACACCAGTTTAATAGTAAAAATATCCACTTAAAATAAACATAGTATTGAGAGTTTTCTCCTCATTATTAATCCCATCATACAAAACTTCTTAATGAAAATGACACCTTTCCCCCTCACCTACACTTCTAGTAGAATCCTTTTAATGAAACATATTGTCCATCCATCCCCAAGTTTTATACCAAGCTCTTTTATGTTTGTCCCTAAATGCTAATGGTTTCTATTCAAATAAACTTCACTTTTCAGATAAAAGAAAGTTCAAGTGTTGACATAAACCACAGAAAGAAGTGGCCACCTAGACCTCAAATCTGGATAATTTGTAAATCTGCTTGTGTAGGCTAGCTGTAATAATAAAAACTCATTAATCATGTAAGGCAGTGGTGCACACTATTCTACAATAGCCCTGCAGCATTTCTTTGCTGTGGGGACAATATGCTTCATAAACTCAAATTAGTGTGCTGCAAAAGCTAATTGAATGCATGTGTGATACTTTGCCTAGGGATAACTTACACCCAAAAGTCAAATGGTCTTGCAGCTTTTATTACTTGGTTGAAAACAGCTGTGAAACCTGGTAAGTCAGTCTAAAAATTGTCTGATATTCTGTTTCTTTTCTATGAGTGCCCTCCTTCCTATTGGAATATGCAAACTGTCAACCAAAGAAAAAAGAACTATCCATTGGCTATCAACCAAATACTAGCTCAGTGTGAAACTGTGAATTGGAGTTACTCACACTGCTTAATTCTGCTTGTTTTCTCTAGTCTGGCTTTATAATTACAGGAAACCCAAAAAAGAAGTGATAGAAACAGACTGGTTTCAGTTCTTGCTTTGAGATATTTAGATAACATCCCCCCTTGGGTATTTGCTGGGCCACATATGTATAAGTCCCAGAAGACCCACTTAGATTCTTCCTGAGGTGCTCTCTGTGAGAAGGCTGATAAGAGATTTAAGGTCCAGAATGAAAACAGATCCTCTATCTAATGAATATCAAAAAGCTAATCATCTGTATCCTACTGCCCCTGAAAATGATCTTTTTGCTGGATGAGCAGTTTGCTGAGCTTTAGTTTTGATTTTTTAATGAATGAAGTTCATTATAATACTGTGAGCCTGTGGAATGCTTTATGATTATTATATTTACTGCACTATTTACTGATGTGATACATGCACTGCAACAAAACATCTACCTGGCATAGTATTAATGTCCTATTGTACTTGTGTCCTGCGACAACATAATAAATGGGCTGAATGTACACTACACATTAAACTCTTTTCCCCAAAGTCAGCCCAAAATGGCTAACAGAATTCCAATTCAGGAAAAAAAAAAAAAAAACAACAAACTGATTTTACTCTATTTGTTATCTTTACAGTAAACAGTATTTTTGTATACTGCTGCTGATGACAAAACTTAGAATGTTCTACAGAAAAAGAGGCTGTATTTCAGAGTCTGGTGATTTGTCCATGCTGCATCCATTTACTGGAGACAGAGGCATATTTTTCATATGGTGGTTCTTCAAAGAGTTTTTTGCAGTGTGTATGGGTCCCACTGGTTTCGCAGCTTATTAGAAATTTAGAGTCGAAAACCCCACATCCAGTGGGTTACGTACCATAGTTTAAATATCAGTAAACTTCAGAAAATCAGAGAAGTCATTGTCCTGAAAGCTAATAGGGATCCAGATCCACGTAGTTACCACAGAGCAATCTTAGTAGTTGTTTATCACAGAATCATAGAATGGTTTGGGTTTGAAAGGACCTTAAGAACATCTAGTTTCAACCCCCCTGCCATGGGCAGGGGTGCCTCACCCTAGACCATGTCACCCAAGGCTCTGTCCAATCTGGCCTTGAACACTGCCAGGGAGGGAGCATTCAACACTTCTTTGGGCAACCTGTTCCAATGCCTCACCACCCTCACAGTAAAAAACATAACATGACTCACTTTATGCGTCATGACAAATTAGACACCAATTCTAAGAAATCAGGAAGATTTTATTTTAATTTCAGAAATGATACCAAATACAGCTATTACATTTTCAGAGGCTAACGGAGCATGTGGAAAAAATTATTTGCAACCTGCAGCTGCAAACGTTGAGGAAGATGGACAGTAAGATTGTGAATCAAGAAGCAGCCACAACTATGCTACTCATTTGTAAAGCACCTCTAGCAGAAAAAGGATGCTGTCAAGCTGGTGTATAGTCTTTTCCCTCAACCATGACAGGCTTGCTTATTTCACTTGGTTAATTCATATTAGGGCTATTCAAGCCCTCCAGGTGCAACAGAGCCTATCATAGTCGACTTCTTTCTGCATAATCAAAAATTAAAGTAATTCCATGGTGTTCTTTATAGTTGGTCATTAGAGGGATATCTAAAACAGGGGAAAAAAGATGCAATGCGACTTCAAAACTGCCTTGATCCAGTAATGTCATCAGAAAATTGCCTATGACCCCTCATACACTCACGTACTCTTAAGCCCTGAAATCCAAGAGCATTTATCTTACTAATATGAATAATTGGAATGTACTTTAAATTAGTTCCTTCAGTTTTGATTCCAACTACTACATCTGATATTAGTGGGAAACATTTTCTCCAAAGGGTGCTTTTGCACACCATATTTTAATTCTCCTTAGGTTAGACAGCTATTTAGCTGTTGAGCTTGTCTTCAGCTACCAAACCCAAGTGTAGGAAATTGCATTAATTTGGCAGTTATTTGTTTAATGTTTGTTTCATCTCTTACTATTAAATGACTGGATCTGAGAGTTATTTTAAAAGGCAAATGTCTTGCTGTTACTTACAAGGGTATTAAGAAAAAGAAATGGTTAAGATTTGATTTCATGAAGGCTTAACTTCAGCTTCCTGGAGCTGGAAATATTGTCCTATGTCACTCAGTTGTCCCAACAGCTGCTAGCTGGTGGTAAATACGGGCATGAGGATTGCAGGATATCTGGATTATTTATTTCTCCCACCCCCCCCCACCCCCCCCACCCCCCCCCCACCAAAGTTTCAGCATTTTAATCTATTTAGTAAAAACAAATTTGGCACTTCCCCCTCCTGTCCCCTTTCCCCACCATCCAATTTGCTAATTTGCTTTAAAATTCCATTAAATCTATTTTATTATTTCTTTTTGGTAGCACTGAGCAACACCTTACTTTTTTTTTTTTTTTTTTTTTTTTCTAGAATGGGTGACAGATCCTCATCCACATTACCAAAATTAGTGCCAAATGAATTTTAAATCTTCTAACACTCAATTTAAAATATTGCCAAATGCCCCCAACAGTTACAGCCATAAAGTGATCTGCTTATTAAGGTGACTTTTGCATTTTCACTTATATAGCTGGCCTTAAGTTTTTACATCCAACAATTTAGATGGAGAACATTGGGAGGGACTGTTCATTAGGGACTGTAGTGATAGGACAAGGGGTAACGGGTTAAATCTTAAACAGGGAAAGTTTAGATTGGATATAAGGAGGAAGTTCTTTACTGTAAGGGTGGTGAGGCACTGGAATGGGTTACCTAGGAAGTTGTGAATGCTCCATCCCTCGCAGTGTTCAAGGCCAGGCTGGACAGAGCTTTGGGTGGCATGGTTTAGTGTAAGGTGTACCTGCCCATGGCAGGGAGGTTGGAACTAGATGATCTTGAGGTCCTTTCCAACCCTAACTATTCTATGATTCTATGATTCTATTTTTAGCAGGCGTGGCCCCCGAAATAACAGGTTTAGATATCTTAGGCAGTATACTACAAAAGATATTCTGTTGATAATGAAGAATTCTATAAAACACCTTTAGTTCTATACAAAAGCAGTTTTCTTAAATAAGTGGGGAAGAACAGAATTTATGGTTACCCTACTCTAGGTATAACATGAAGGGCAATAGTGAAGGTATGAATGTTTTGCCTCTGAAATGGGTTTACATCAGAAGCAGACAATTAGTGTATTTTAGAGGTCAAACAACCTCCCAAGCAATGTCTCTACAATGTTCACTGCAAAGACTCATTATTCAAAACCTGTACCCTTTACACTCACTTGTGGCCCTCTTCTAGTAACTGGGACTGTCAACCTGTATCAGCTGGCTGAAAAATTTCACCAATGTTATCTCTTGCTAAAATATGCTACGTTATTGAAACTACAGTGTTTCATAGAGATACACTAGGTTTAACAATTTTGTCATAAGAAAGGGAAGGAACAAGAAAAAGTATTTGAATTTCCTTTACCTACAGGCCATGGCACCACTCCCAAGCATGGGATAAATTATGTTGACAGCTGTGGCTGGGCTTTTCATGGCTGATTAAGAGCCATTTAGGATGAAGAGTCTTCAAGTAAGAAAGGGACCTCTGGTGCATCCCATTCTGTTAGGATCCAGGTAGTACCATAACTCCTTGAATGCAGGATACATTTTTTTTGTATGTGAGTAGAAAGTATTTTTTCTTCGTTTCAATTAATTGGAATGCTAATAAAAATAACTGACAAAAGGACTGGGGCCCAGTAGTTTTGGAATGTCTTGATATTAGGTTATAATTGTCAGGAGGCCTGTACAGTGCAGCAGAAGAGCAGAGCAAGGTAGAGGAAGAATACAAATCGGCCATACACATCACAGCAGCAATGATGAACTAAACGGTCTAATTTTACAATGAAGAGTTCAAATCTCTTTTCAGGTCCTCGTCTTCCTTTAATTCTTACAAGATTACAAAATTTAATTACAAAAACTTCTGCTTCTAGCACCAAAACTTCCAAACACAGTTAATTGCAGGACCTGTCCTCTTAGTTCTCAAATTCTCTGTCCTTGGATCCGCAGTTTTTCACAAACGGTACCCTCTACACGCTCAAAGCACTTCACAAATAGGTCTGAGGAGCTGAACTGGTGACAGCTTTTCAACTCAAACAGTCTATCTGGAATATCTGACTCAGATTGCCAGGTCTGAAGTATCAAATGATCCTTATGGTTCCCTTCCAACTCGAGATATTCTATGATTCTATGAACTCTATACTAGTACAGGCTCATCAATTGCAAAGTATGTAACAGGGGACTGAAAATGAAGCATTCATATTAGTCAAATATTTAATAGCAGGCTAATGCCACTATCTGTGCACTAAAAAGTTCTGCATGGCAGACATAACTGTTAACATTACCAGTTCCATAGATTCCAGATATTTTATATTAACTTTTCTATTTTTTTTTTAACTTCAGCAAAACTAGGAATATTCCTTTCTCAGTGATGACAGAATACTATAATTCTTTCATGTGTCATTCTTTCTACTACCACATCATGACACTAAATACCTGCAGTATGACAGGAGCCAACATATGAAATGCACATGGCAAAGCTCACAACACATTAAATTTTGGAAAATACAATAAATATGCCAAAGCCAGCCAAATACAAATGAAAAAGCTTTTTATCCAGCCACACTGAAATTGGGATGGCAAAGAAGAGAACAGATACAGCTACTGACATACTGTTCCCTCTGTCCTAAGTCAGAGGAACAGTCTTTGTGGCCTACTGAGCCCTATTTTCTGTGATCAACACACTGTGTCAGAGCCTGCTCACTCTTCAAATGTGCATGGTGGACCTCCATGCCTTTTGCTCTGTTTTCTTTCTACCCCAGAGCAGTCAGAAGTCTGCCAGTGACCCAAATTAAAATTTGACAGCTGGAGACATTTAATCCTGAAGCTCAGACCACTAAAGGAAGGTTGACTGCCTTCCAGAAGTAAAGCTTACATGTTAATACACCATATAGAAAGGTAGTCTGCATTTTACATCCCATTTGATAAACAGGAAATAAACTTGGCACAAAAAGTTTTTAATCAGTGAAGCTTGCTGCAGTATATTCATTACTGTTACAAAATGGGATTACAGTTATTTTGTCAGAGTTGTATGCTTCATATATTTTTATTGTTATTTATTTTAATGAGTATTTTTACATTGAGGCATAAAAGATTATATGCTATTACTTGTTTAACAGTTAAATATGACACTGGCAATATTCATCAACATTTTCCAACTATCATTCCTAAAATTACTTTTCCAACAGACATTTAGGTAGCTGGACCAATTTTCAGAAATGATGTTTTCACTAGCAACTCAGTCTATTGATTGTATTGATGTATACTTCTAAGCACAAATTTCAGAAATTACTTTTAGCTATCTCTGTTCAGAACACATGGACCATAATGTTTCTCAGTACTTAGGTTTTGGTTTTGTGGGTTTCCCTTTACACACATTACACACCCCCTTTTTTCTGTTAACTTCTTGGTGTGAGTAGATGTCCTGGGTTTACCAGGAGCCATTTTGCTCCTTCTTAGTAACTGGTGCAAGCTCTGTGTTTTGACTTCCAGCCTGGGCAGAGAGCTGATAACACCGATTGTTTTTAATTGTTGCTAAGTAATGTTTATTCTGGCCAAGGACTCTGTGAGTCTCATGCTCTGCTGGGGACGAGGGAGGCCGGGAGGAAGCAGAGACAGGACACCTGACCCAAGCTAGCCAAAGAGGTATTCCATACCACAGCACGTCATGCCCGGAGAGGTAACTGGGAGTTACCCGGAAGGGCAGGCTCTCTCTCTTCGGGGGGGTCAAACTCGTTCGGCGGTGGTATCGTATTCTCTTGTTATTTTCTCTTATCGATATTATAATTGGTGGTAGCAGCAGTGATTTGTGTTATACCTTAGTTACTGGGCTGTTCTTATCTCAACCCGTGGGAGTTACATTCTCCTGATTCTCCTCCCCATCCCTCCGGGAGTGGGGAGGGTCGGTGGGGGGGGCGGGGTGAGTGGACGACCTGTGTGGATGGGTTTAAACCACGACAGTAGATAATAACAATTTCTATTCAAAACACACCTTACCTCTTACAATCTTCATCTGTAGGAGTTGTCAACTGTTATGCCCACATATTCTGTGTTTTTTCTAGATGTGAACAGAAGGGCAGTTGGGAAATTTGAATTTTATTTCCTGCATAGACCTCATTTTTACATCTGTAAAATGAGAGTGAGTTTTTCTCTGCCATCTGAGTGGGTCAAGAAACTACATAAACATGACACATATTCAAATAATTCCATAAAAACCTCTGTGGGAGAGATATCTATGACTTTACAGCTGCATCTTATGGTTTCTCTAAAAATCATTAACCCTGAAACACTGAGAAGCTTGGTGCTGTGTATTTAAAAGAGTTTATACCAAAAAAAAAAAAAACAAAACCAAAACCAACCCAACATAATTTGCTTATACATCACAAAAATCTTAAATAGATGTTAAAATTTGGATTTGTTGTACTTCCTAACCATTTTTCACATGACATAGGAATAAATTTTGAAGGAAGGTCCAAGTTTACTGTAATAATCTGAGTTTCCCATGGTCACAGGCAAAGACAGGTGAACGACACAAGTTATCTTTTTAATAAGCCTTTCTTAATATAAGCATTGCCAGACAACACAGACTTTGTTACATACCAAGATCTTTCAAAATGATATGACAGAAAGAGAGGTTTATGAGTTCCTTTGCTAAGCAAGGAAGATGCAGTAATTGAAAATGCCCACAGGCTCAGAGATTTATTGTTAAGGGAGGTGTGCTGTAAACAAGAGTAACGTTAAAGGATTTGACTGTAATAATTCAATCTATCTTACTTTACAAAACAACATCTAAGTTTGCAAGTAGTGAGGTCTTGTTTACAAATAATTTCCAGCCTTCATGATGTAGGCAGCTTCCAAAACCTCCACAATGAAAGAAATTTTATAAAATGTAAGATACAAGCTCAGGAGTGTTGCATCCCAACTAGAAGGAAGTGCAGCAGGAGGACCAGACCTCCTTGGATGGATAAGGAGCTGCTGAGGAAAATTCGAAGGAAAAAAGAGGCTTACAAAAGGTGAAAGCAAGGACAGGCGGACTGGGAAGAATACAGGGATGTTGTCTGGGAAGCTAGGGACCAGGTTAGGAAAGCTAAGGCCCAGTTAGAACTAAACTTGGCTAGGGATGTGAAAGATAACAGGAAGGGATTCTATAGGTACATTATGAATAAAAGACAGACTAGGGACAATGTGGGCCCTCTCTAGAAGTTATCAAGAGAACTGGCTACCCTGGATTTGGAGAAGGCTGAGGCTCCTAACGACTTCTTTGCCTCAGTCTTGACTGGCAAATGCTCTGACCATACCACCCAAGTCTTGGAAGGCAGACGCTGGGACTGTGAGAACGAAGACCTTGGGCCCACTGTAGGAGAGGATCTGGTTTGAGAACATCTTAAGAATCTGAAAGTACACAAGCCCATGGGACCCGAAGAAATCCATCTGTGGGTCCTGAAGGAGCTGGTGAATGAAGTTGCTAAGCCACTGGCCATCATATTTGAAAAACCATGGCAGTCAGGTGAAGTTCCCAACGGCTGGAAAAAGGGAAATATAACCCCCATTTTCAAGAAGGGGAAAACAGATGACCCAGGGAACTACAGACCCGTCAGTCTCACCTCTGTGCCTGGCAAAATCATGGAGCACATTCTCCTGGAAGGCATGCTAAGGCACATGAAAAACAACAAGGTGCTTGGTGAGAGCCAGCATGGTTTCACTAAGGGGAAATCCTGCCTGACCAATTTGGTGGCCTTCTGTGGTGGGGCTATGGAACTGATGGACAAGGGTAGAGCAGTTGATGTCATCTACCTGGACTTCTGCAAAGCGCTCGACACTGTCCCACATGACATCCTTCTCTCTAAATTGGAGAGACATCAATTTGATGGATGGACCACTCGGTGGATAAAGAACTGGCTGGATGGCCACACACAAAGAGTTGTGGTCCATGGCTCAATGTCTTGCTGGAGACCAGTAACGAGTGGTGTCCCTCAGGGATCGGTGTTGGGACCGGTCTTGTTCAACACCTTTGTCAGTGACATGGAGAGTGGGATTGAGTGCGCCCTCAGCAAATTTGCCAATGACACCAAGCTGTGTGGTCCAGTTGATATGCTGGAGGGAAGGGATGCCATCCAGAGGGACCTTGACACGCTTGTAAGGTGGCTGTTCAGCCTGGAGAAGAGAAGGCTGCGTGGGGACCTCATAGCAGCCTTCCAGTATCTGAAGGGGGCTGTAAAGATTCTGGGGAGGCACTGTTCATTAGGGACTGTAGTGATAGGACAAGGGGTAACGGGTTAAATCTTAAACAGGGAAAGTTTAGATTGGATATAAGGAGGAAGTTCTTTACTGTAAGGGTGGTGAGGCACTGGAATGGGTTGCCCACGGAGGTTGTGAATGCTCTATCCCTGGCAGTTTTCAAGGCCAGGTTGGACAAAGCCGTGGGCGACATGGTTTAGTGTGAGGTGTCCCTGCCCATGGCAGAGGGGTTGGAACTAGATGATCTTAAGGTCCTTTCCATCCCTAACTATTCTATGATTCTACCCAAACACTTGCCACAAGCATGTAGCACAAACCAAGTGCATTTTTCATTTAAATGTGTGTCGTGGTTTAAACCCAACAACAAACCTCGTCCTCTCACTCCCCCCCCTTCTTGCCCTCCCCCTGCTTCTGGAGGGACGGAGAGGAGAATCAAAAAGAATGCAACTCCCACGGGTTGAGATAAGAACAGCCCAGTAACTAAGGTATAAGACAAATCACTGCTGCTACCACCAATAATAATAGTGCTAAAGGAAATAACAAGAGGAAAGAATACAACACCTCAACACCAGCCGACCAATAACTCACCCCACTCCCCCCAGCCAAGCCCCGACCAATACCTCCTCCAACCCTGCAGTCCCTCTACCCCCCTTCCGGGTCACTCCAAGTTACATCCTGGGCATGATGTGCTGCGGTATCGAATACCTCTTTGGCTAACTTGGGTCAGGTGTCCTGTCTCTGCTTCCTCCCGGCCTCCCCTCCTCCCTGGCTGAGCATGAGGCTCAGAAAGTCCTTGGCCAGACCAAACATTCGAGCAGCAACTGAAAACATCGGCGTTATCACCACTGTTCCAAGGTAAAAAGATCAAAACACAGCACTGTACTAGCTCCTAAGAAGGAGAAAAATGACTGCTGCTGCTCAACCCAGGACAATGTGTGCAACCTCCATGCCCTTAAGTGTGTAGCAATGAGTAAAACAGCAAAGCAATCTTCCTCTGTGGCTGGTCAAACAAATCCAGCTGGCGTTATTTGATTAGGAGCTGAGAAGCTGCAGGATCAGATGAACTTCAGATGACTAGATTTGGAGGCAGGAATCCCAATATCCTGCACTAAATTTAATTTCTGTAACTTAAGCACAAAAGGTGCTGCTCACAGCCACCCAGCTACGCAGGCCACGTGAAAAACAGGCACAAAGGTTTTCCCCTTGGCCAAGTCTCACCTCTCTGTAAGATGCTTTATCATTTTGATAAAGTAGCAGTAGGACCTATGCAAACCACTGAAATACATGAAAGGAATTTGGCTAGAAAGGGGAAACATACAGTTGTGGAAGAATGGGATCACAGAAATGTGTATTTCAGAAGCATCTGGTTTTCTTTGCCTAGGACTTCTGTTCCATTCCAAACACTGAAATACAGCACTATGCTAGCAAAAGGAAAAATGCATATTACTGTAAGGCTGCAATTCTTTTCTTGGGAATAAAAGGTGCTTCCTTTTAGACAAAGCATTCATTTTGCACTGATCCTAAGGGGAAAAGCTCACTTAGCTAAATTACTAAATACTTAGAACATACTAAGCATTCAGATCCCATATCCTACACAGTGTGATGGAAGGGCTATGTTCTGCCTTTCCTTTCCCCTCCCTGCTGCTCCTGACACTAGATGCAGAACACAGCTGCATGCCACGCAGTGCATAGACACATCGTGTAATGAGTCAGCACAATCTCTGCAATGTAGGCATTTACTCTGGTAGAGTGACAGACATTACTGATGGTCCTGCAAGGACCTGTAAGGACCATCAGTACCAGACCATCAGAGCACAAGATTAAAGCCTTCACCAGAGACATTTGATTTCATAGGTTGTAGTTTCTACAGAAAGATCACAGATCTGTCATTTGAACACACAGACCACTTCACAAAAATATCCAGATGCGCTGCAGAATTTGTCTCAGATCAGACAAGGAAAGGAAAAGATCAGATAACCCACTTGATCTTACACAGAAGCATACACTGCTCCAGAGGAATTATTAGAAACTCTCTGGACCTTAAGGACAAAATTGTTAACCCAGTACTCAACACAATTATTTTGCTATTACCTTTTAAGATGGTGGGAATTACATTGCTACTATCCTTAGAATCTGTGGTTCAGCACAGCACTCAGTAGAAAGACAAGTAAAGCATGTGAATTTAGGGTATGTAAAAAAAACCCAAACAAAACCATGAAAGCAGGTATTTAAAAATATCTTGAATATTTAGAGTCATCAGAATATACAGTTGAATCAAACAAATATAAAAGAAGCATTAAGAGAATGATTTTCAACATTCTCAAAATATCACTATCTTATCTGGGTCTCCAGATGTTCTTGCTTACAGAGCTCATTTATTGACTTACTTAGAAGTATTCCAGTAGTTCAAAGAATGAAAAGTACTCTCAGTTCCAGTGCTGCTATTATTCAGAGGTAGTTACTAAGAAGATGTACTAAATAGCCCTTTACACTTCAAAAGCACATTACAGTAGTGATAGACGGATGTGCATGCCAGTGTGATGAGGCAAAAAAAAGAAAAAAAAGTAAGTGAACTGAAGACAGTTCCATTTCCACGGCAATTCCTTTCTTAGGAGCCAATTGAAAAGAAAAAAAAGGAAAAAGAAAAAAGAAAAAAAAAAAGAAAAAGATTCTATCTATCTATAGTGGAGATGGTGACAATTAGAAGAAAAGGCTACAACTATCATCTATTGATTCACTGCTACACAACAGCCTTTATCACTAACCAAAAGTGCTGAAAAATGTGGTTCCCTAACAAGGAGGAACAATCACTAGAAACATTTTAATTTCCTCCTTAGTGTACACTAACGTCAAAGACCTTAAATACTTCTGTGATGGAGAACAAGATAGACAGATACAGAGCAGACCTTTTAATGCAAAGATAAAAATACATTTTGTAGCTATTAATTAATGCCATTCACGCCATCTCTATGAAATACTGGGATAAATTTTATAAAAGAACAAATTACAGCATAAAGAAATTTAGATTTTGCAGCCTTTGAAGTTGAATGGTAAATTTTCTACTGAGCTGTTACAGAATTGGGTAGTAGATTGGTCTTTAGATCACACAATGAGGAACTGTCTGAGCCAAGATTGGAAAGGTAACCATGAGGAACCCTTTCAGCAGTGCTTATTTATTAAGATAATTGATTACTGCAGGAACAGATACAACTAGTAACCAGAAAGTCAGCCAAGACTTGCCACATTCACCTGCCATGTGGAACTGGCAGGAATTCACCCTGGCTTTTTATCACGTGATTTTTTATAATTAAATGATTTTGTCATTCATATTCTCCAATATCAAGCACTATTACTATATATTTATTTCTATTCAAGAACAGCCATAAAACCTTCTTGATCATATTTCCTCTGTCACTCACTAGCTTCTTGGTTTTGGGGCTTTGGGATGGTAATGGAACAAAGCTAAATGAGTTTTGACTTTCAAATCTTCATCTACAAAGTAGTTATTACAGTAGCTACATTGCAAATAAAATAAAAGTTTTAAGAACAGTGCATACTGACTGTCAGGGCAAATCAAAGCAAGAGAAAACAAAGCTGGGAGGTTAAACAGCACTCATATAGAAAACAGATTGCTTCTTTGTAGTTTATACCTTAGAGATGGAACAGTTTCATAACCTGGAAGAGCTGATACCAGTGTGCCACTGCACTTTCTAATCGGTTCTCCCATTTCCTACATTCCTTGTTGCTTGCTTTAACAAATGCAAAATTTTGTTGACACCTGTAGTTTCACAGTGAAATTATACAAAAAAAAGAAACTTTAAACAGTTAAGCAAAAATCAACAGGTTGTCTGAGCATAGATTCATGTATTCGCTGAAGACAGAATACAAAAGCCAAAACTATGTGTTCATTCTTTGGGGTTTGAAATGTGTAAGCCTTAAAGTGTCAGGAGAGAGGAAAATCCTAACCTGAAGTGAAACGTGCAAGAAAAGCTATCCTGAAGAAGTAATTGTTGCTAGATGTAGTGTTTGGTGAATGTATGAACTGTGCTCCCCATCTTTCTCCAGTGGATAAACACATATTCTAATGCAAGTTTCAATGGGGTTTGGGGCTTATTACCAGCTGTCAGGAGATCAGTTATTGAGGGCTTAATTGACATTGGATAATTAGCTTCTCTATGAACAGTGATTGTGTTGCAATCTGAAGACAGTGCAGTAAGAAAATGAAGCATATGGCAAAGTCAATTATGATTTTTTTTCTCAAAACTGTTTTTAATGGTATTTAACTATTGATCTGTTGGGTTCCAGTTTACTCTGATGGGTGTGCAATATCCTAAGAAGCTACTGTATTTAGGCTGTTTTCTATTTTAACTACTTATACCCTATTTAAACATAAATTAATGTATTGTTATTCAAAAAAAAAAAAAAAGGCTATTCTTCAGCACAAGCTATGGAACAAATGAGAATGCTTCACAGGAGTGCAGAATTATCAACAGATTATAGTTTTGTCACGACCTGAAGGCAATCTGAGTGATCCCTATTACTTTCACTATTTTTGGAGTTAATGCTGTCTTGGAACCAAACATACTGAAAAAGGTCTTCTAAAGCTTTTTCTGAAGGCATCCTTTCTGCCTTTGCAACACAACGAATAATTATCACAACATTTTAGCTCGTAAGTACCAGTTGAGGAGCAAAGGGTTATCCTAGGAGGCAGAGAAGCACACAGCCTGGTGCTTCTGCTTGCATATGTACATTTGCAGAAAACATTAGCTGTTTGCACACATGCAGTACAGTAAGATGCCTACTGGATTAATTTAATGTGTCTGTATCACTCATGCAGATAAAACTAAACTCAACAATCATACAAAACGACACATTTATGAAAAAAAAAGAAAGAAGTAGCCTGTGTCCCTATCCTTATTTGAAGGTATTAAGATAATGTTTCATGTTTTCTCTTTTTTTTTTTTTTTTCCCCTGTATTAGTAAGTGGACAGAACATTTTTGAAACACTAACTGCTTTCTAATGATGATGAAGTAGTCTGCAGGCAGCAAGTGAGATAGGAATTTCTCAGTCTGGCCATCAATTTTCTATGCAATATTAACTAAACAAATCCTTTAATATCCAGAGGTTTTATTTCAGACCTTTTTAAAAGGTTGGAATTCCAAAGGTGGGAGAACAGAATTTTATTGCAATGAGTCATCAGAAGTTAAGAATCTAAAATTCCTAATCTGGTTAATTTAAAATAGATATTAAATCTTAGTGTTATGGTTTCTCTAATAATACTAGACAGAAGTAATATGATTTACAAAACACAAAGTCCTCTGAAAAGAGGGTCATAAAAATGCTGGAAGTCTATTTCTATTAATGTAACTAATTCCCAACAGATTCTTGTTACAGCTTTAAAGGCAAGAAGGAACATAAATAGATGCATAAGAAACCCAAACTTATTCTTGCATCCCACTAGCCTTTTAAGTCAAATGCATACTGAGGCCAACAACCTAGATTTGCACAATAAGTCTGTATTTGTTCAGTTTAAATTTTTCTGAGGAAACTCTTTCTTTTCCATATGACAGTGTACTAAGTAGGAAGCTTACTTTATGTACTATGGCACTATGTTATTTTAACATCATACCACCATCTTACTATTCTCATAGACTAAAAAGAACTGTTGTAACTGTTGAGCTAACTCAATCTCTGAACACTTAGTTTCCGTAGTAAGGGAAGAACATCTGACAAACACAGAATACAAAAATTCCCTCTTCTTCCTATCGTCCCTCTTCTCCAGGAGAAAGAAGCAGCAGGGCACTATAAACTGAGACTTGCATTTCTTCATATCCTCTGTGTCTGTGGATAAGGCCACCCTAGAAAAGTGACTGTGGCTGTGGGTATGTCCACACTGCAGCAGGGACACCCCTAAAGAGACCACTGCTCATGAGTAAGTCCATGCTGGAGCTGGTACGCCCCTAAGGGACATGTTGTTGGGTTTGCTTTTCTTAGGTTTAACTTTTACTTGTTAAAGTGCTTTTATCTAAACCCATGAATTTTCACGTTTTTCCCCTTATGATTCTCTCATCCATCCCACTGTGGGGAATGAGCTGTGTGATTCTTAGCTGCCTACTCAGAATAAGGCACAATACTTGGATAGGCATCACTTCTAGTGGGTCAAAGCAGAAGCTGTCTAGTCTTCACACCAATCCAATACAAACCACGCCTGCTGAAGATACTGAAGTCAGCTACAATGACATATCATTTTATCTTTTGGATGCATATACTGTCTTTTGGGAAATAGTCCAAAATCTCAAAATAAACTACATGAAGATTCAGGGTCCTCAAACTGATAGATTTATGGGCCACTAAGTCACTTCACTCTAGGTTTTTAAGAAAAAATTGTAAGGTTCAGAGGCCACTGATGCAGTGTCTTTGTAACAGCTGTGTTTCACAGGCAGCAGTTTAACCTGGATTTAATTCAGGGATCTGAGAAATTAAAAGTGGGCACATATACTACCAATAGAGTATTTCACTGTGTAATGAAAGCAAAGCCAAAAGTGGTAATATCCAATTCCACTCTAATGGCTTTTATCTGTAGATCTCCAGATACTAGTGATATTCCAGCAGCTAAGTACTCTATATACAGCTCAGGAGGAGGTCAAGGGCAGAATACCCATGGACTCTAAAAGTCTGCTGTACTGAGGTAGATGTATCAAAAGATATTACTCTAGTTTCTGTCTTACATAATAAATTGTGGGCCAAAGGGGCAGTAAAACATCAACCACCAGCCTGATAATTGCATTTCTAATGAAAATGTGTGCCCCTTTTGTGCCATTTCTACTGTAAAACAGCATGCTAGTACCCACTAGTGAACAGTACACTCAGCATAAGCATAGCTAATAGGAAAAATAAAAATTACGTCCCTGATAGCGTATATTTTAATGTATTAAATAATGTTTAGGGGCAAAGGGCAACTATTCAGCAATCAGCAGGCACCAACAGGGAAAAAAAAATACCAATTCAGTAAGTAAAGACAATTAAAAATCTTACTGTAGCCCTTCTCTGAAATCTTTTCCCACTTGTCATAAAAGTACTGAAACATATCATCCTTCATTTTGATTGAATCTAGTCTCTTCTCCAGATGTTAAGGCTGTTCTGTTATCTGTTACTATGTCATATATAGTCCTGAAAATACACTGTCAGAAAGACATACTTGTGGGTTGACAGCTAAGATATTAAAAGGCAATTCCAGTTACAGTTGGCCAAATTTCTGATTAGGTCTTCAGTAAACAAAGGGCATTATTACTGACAGTCGGTGATTTCAGACAAGATAGGTGTATGTCACAGCACAACTTTCAAGCCTCTGTTGTGTGTTATGGTATGTTAAGAGATAGCACAAGCATCTCCAAGAAACTTGCTGCCAGACTTAAATAGACAAGGGTAAGAAGCCAACTTGCTAAGCAGACTTTCTTGATTGTATTCCTCTTTCATATTGAACATACTGAAAGACATTTATATGCAACCACAAATTGTTGTTATGCAAACCTAGATGCAATGGGATATCATTTGGGAGCTTTATAACATTACTGATCCTTTACAAAGGCTGGCAAAAAAAAAAAAAAAAACCAAACCTGCACACAGAAAAAATGACAATTATTTCTTCTATAAAAGGAATGGCAAAATATAGACAAATGGACAGTGCAGGAGAATTGCCAATTATACTTGGCCCAGTTCAAGAGGTTAACGACAAAATACATCTCCAGCTTATATTTCAAGAAGAAAACTAGCAGTAAAGCAAAATTATTCATTGTGAATCAAGTAGAAATGTCTCCTTTGGTCTTTCTCTAGCTGTTGCTAACAATTCACCACTACAGAAAGCTTTCTGCTCCTGAAACAGGTATGCTTAATCTTCTAAATTAAATTTAAACACTTTCAGACAGAATGGACTAGATTTTTATTTTTCTTTATCTGCTACTTACATACTTCTAATGATGTAAACAGAAATGAATGACATGGGAATGATCCTCAAAGATCCAACACTACTTTGTGGTCAGACCAGATCACTGGAATATTTACAATAAAAATCTTCATTTGCTCTATCAGTTAGCTTGGGAAAGGGCAGTTAAAAGAGAACAACTGACATGATAAAACATCTAGATAAAATATCTCCTAGTAAACAGGCTATTAAAACCAGCAATTACTTGCCCCATTCACTGTGGTAAAGTGAGGGTGGCTTGCCAGGCTGAGAATGAGCAGCATAAAACAGGCAAACACCCTCCCCCTGTCCAGGGGATGGAAAAAAAAAATCCATAAAGCATTTAGAGGAGCCAGCCAACCTAGACTTCACTCCATCTCCAAAGTAACACACACATGCAGTGTGAAGTGCACAGGACTTAACTCTTTTTGAACTTCTAGGGGAAAAATCAAACATGAAATAAAATATTATTTAAACACAGAGCCAGTTCATCGTGCTGTTGTGTTTCTTTTTTGCTGCTCCTTCCATTCAGAGAGTTGTTGACAACTGCCAGAGAGAAGACACCCAGCACACTCCTATCCTGCTGGGTAAACTTGGCTGATCCAAGACTCTCCCCAAGGGCAGGACAGCTGTTAAACCTAGAAAGGCTGGGCACAAAACTGAGGGAAAGAGTTGGTATCTTTGCTAGTGTGCAAAGGTATAATTTAATCATTAGCCACATACACGATACAGTAAGTTTGTTGAAAACAGCCTAAATCCTATTGTTATATCATGCATACCTGTTCAGCTTTCATGAGGGAAGACCCTAAAAATGAGCTGCTGCTAGAAGAAGCACCAGCATTTACAAGAATCAGGAGCTTTTAGCCTATCTTTTTCAAGTACTTCCAAATGTACAAACCATATTGTCAGAAATCTTTGAAGGATCTGATTTGCTAAAAATATATCCCAGTAGAAATAAACCACCTTTAAGATATCTTGAGTTGGATATTCTAAAACCTGTGGCTATTTTTAAAGGCTCTGGCTTTTAGTAGGTGTTCATCTGGGGCATACCTACTAATTTTACATTTAAACTGAGATTTCATAAACCAAGCAACACTGTTATGTGGTTAACTTGCGCATCTCCTCCTTTTCCCCCATTAGATTTCTCTTATGGTTTGACATTTCAATTGCTTTCAAAACTACATATGCACAGTCAGATTGCTGTATTAACTTGTATCTTTGTTATGCACTGTGCCCCAGATGAAAATCTTCAGTCAAAAACTCCTCACCAAACAATAACAAAAACCCCATCCCTTTAGCATGTTCTGAAACTTGTCAGAACTCAGGTACTGATGCATAAGCAGAGAGCAAACTTTAAAAGAGAGTCTGATGCAAAGTGTGCCAAAACCAACATTAAGAAGATAACATTAACAATGAAACTCATAAAGCCATTTAATTTAAATAGTAAAAACTACTTTCTGAATAATATATACCTCAAGACAAACTTTCTGATTAGCTTTTTAGGTGATTCCAAAGATCTGTATTTGTAAGTAAACTGAGATTTGCTCCAGGTCACACCACCATCTAAGAATATTCCATAGGTGACATGCTTCATCTAAAGACAAGAAAGCTATTGCTCACTTTGACTTGTCAGCCCAATTGACACTAAAGTTGTCAAGAAAAATAGGAAAGGGTGAACAGAAAAGCAAAGAAAAACATATAAAGTAACAAAAAGGAAGACCCGAGAAGAAAACGTCTTGCCATAGAGGTCCTCCTTGGCTATGTCATGAATTTGCGTCACCATCTAATGCTAGTTAGCAATAAATATCTGTTAACCCCATACAGAAATGAAACGTAGGATAGTCAATATTAATTGCTGAAATAGAGCACACTGATGCAAAAATAAAGACTGTATAATTTTAGTGTGAGGTGTCCCTGCCCATGGCAGGGGGG
Organism: Lathamus discolor; assembly: GCF_037157495.1. NCBI lineage: Eukaryota > Metazoa > Chordata > Aves > Psittaciformes > Psittacidae > Lathamus > Lathamus discolor. Next base: position 78,596,792 of record NC_088889.1, read on the forward strand.
TTGGAACTAGATGATCTTGAGGTCCTTTCCAGCCCTAACTATTCTATGATTCTATGATTAAATGATATCAGTAAAGATAAACTAAATTTGGATGTGGAGAGCCATGTGTTCCTGAATTTTAATGACAACTGTGACAGTTCATTAGGTGTCCTTGGGAAATCACCTGCCCTCTTTGTTCGACAGACCCATACAGAACATGAAACAACACAGGTTTGGATACACAGGAGTGGGTCTGCAGCTACTATAAATCTAATCTTTCATAGACATCACCATTGTATGTACTCAATGTGCTTTCCAAAAGTCATTTTGGTAAATGTGTCCAGGTACTTCATGATTCAGATGTTCACTATAGCCAACCAGAATAACACATGGAGAGCCATGTGAAGGGGCAGGGCTGGCAGTCAAAAGAGGCTGGTGAGAGGTTTCACGAGGGTTCTGCTATCAGAAATACGACCACCCTTTGAATCTCTGTTTATTTATATTGATTAAATCAGGTTAGATTCATTTGGAATTCAATAAAATGTTACACATGCCAGAGAAAGACAGTAATGCTGTGAAAAGGTGTTGACTAGGTTTTGCTTTGTACAGAAGAATTATGTAGAGAACCCATGTTTCAGGCTTACCGTAGCTGAGGCTTGCTGTGAATAATGTTCTGAGGTTGCATGCAATTTATCCTATTTTCGCTACCACAGAAGTGCACCTTACAAACCATTGTAAAGGCATTAGATAACAACCAAGTAAGTATTCATATATATCACTATTTTCAGTTTTCAGATGAGAACTCATGAGAGTCTGACTCATGAATGTGGGCTCATGAATTAGCCCACAGGACACTGCAATAACCTGGCTCATCCTGAACCACTAGGTTAGTTTCAACTGCCACTTTCTGCTGCTTTAGAAAAAGCAAGAGTAGCAAGAGACTTTAAAGGCATGCTGGGGTAGAGGAAAAAAGAAGGTAAGAAAATCTGTGAATACTACATAATTATAATATCATATCACAGAAGTTCAGAAAACTACCATGAGTTCTTATTTAGAAAAATTAAAGTTGAGAATTGAGGTACAGTCTCTGACATCTATTTGGCTCATGATCATGCTGAAAAGAAATGATAAAAGTATTTAGCAAGAATAGTTACTAAATTAAATCTTATTTTGTAATCTAGTTTTACTGAAAATAAACCCAGACATCCTAAAATGTTCCAGTAGAGCATGCTGATCAAAACGGTTTTGGAATGAGTGGGATTTATGTCCAGCAAGGTATTTTGATGTACGCCACAGGAGGATGAACTTCGGTTTTGTGAACTGACTGAATTATTTTATTGTCATGTTACCTCAATTTTATTTATTTATTTTTTAAATATTAATTGCTGCTGAAAACAGAACACTGGCAAATGCATCCTTCTTCCTCCAAACTAATTTGAGGGCATACCACATACTCTAGACTGATAACCAAACACTGTTCGAAAGAACCAAGTTAAACAGAGATGTAGACTACTAAAGGTGAAAGACTTTGAAACAACTTTTTAGTGTCTTAAAGATGCTAAAAAGCACAACTATTTATTCCTGTTATCTTGTTTGATTTCCCAGGAAAACTCAAGAATCCTTACTGAGGGAGTATCATTGTGACAGTCAACACTGAAATCAAAAGCACTGATGCATCACCAGTTTCAGCCCCCATAATTGGGAGCTCTGAATGCAAAAATGTTACTATTTCCTTTGGGTAATTTCCCACATTGAAATCAGATCTGACTGAACATCAGATCTGACTGAATATCAGATACAAAAAATCTTTAAATTGTTAAAATACTTCAGGTGATAAGTGAACAAAAATAGATATAAATAAACTACCACAGCTGCAGTATTCACTTTTAATCTTTTATAGAGTCAGACTTATTATACAAATATATGATCATACAATGCATCTTACATGTTTTAGCTGCACATTATATTCTGATAATAGTTATTTACATAATTATTCTTTCTGCAGGGAAAATATGGTGCACTATGAAAAACATACTTAGAAAAAATTCATTAGACAATTAGTCATACAATACTCTGGAGCTAAATCCACAACACTGTGCAAATAAGTAACTCTCTCAATGTACTTCTGTGAAGGAAGGTTATCCTAAGTGAGTTATCAATTTTAAAGCCAAATCTCCCCCAGGTGTGGAGGCAGACAGTAAATTTCATAGAACTTACATGCACTTACCAAATAAACAGATCAATTTTGTATAGCCAGTAGAAGCATCATTACTCCTTTGTTAGGTTTTCTGCTCTTCCTACCATCTTTTTTGCTGGCACGTTTTGCAGAAGTAGAGCTGCGTCCAAGTCCATTTCCCAAACTTCAAGCCTAGAGTACTTTGGACTTCAAAAAGGTGAACATTATGCTAACAGGGGGACAACCTGGGGGTTTGCTCTTTTGTCCTCTTGATTCTAAACAGTTTTAGTTTTTGGAAGGTTGAAACAACTTACACAAGAAAACCACACGGGTGGCTCACAGAGTGTGTGAGGATGGCCAAGTAATTAATCTACATTGTACGAGATTACTCATGCCTTTTAAAATGCAGCCCAAAGTGAGTTTACTTGTACAGGGACAGTTTGGAGGACAGAGACAAAACAATAAAACTGCTTGCTGCAAAGCAGTGATGAGGAAGATCTTTGATGTCCAGTGCGTAAGATTTCTTTGTAACAGCAATTCAGGGCAGGTGAAAGATGTGCCATTTTCTAGTACAGGAGTTACTGTGCAATAACTCCTTCTCCAAGTACTCCTCCTCCCTAGTAATAGTATGCATATGGGGCATAATTACATAATTATCTTACTTATAAGTTCATAATTATTTTTTACAAAGAAGGATGAGAAGAAACTCATAGTCCCATAATTAAAGGATTTCCCCAAAGGATTCCCGTGAGCTCAACAGAACTGGATCTGGGGATTGTTCAATGGTAAATAAGCACAACGGACATGTATTAAATCTGCTGCATGCAAATAAGTGTAGGGTGTTGGAGTGGCTCCAACGCTGGGCTGCATCTGCATCAGACCTGAGGGTGCTGTGCAACCCTGATGACCTTCCCTAATTCCCCCATAAGGGCATGTCCTCTTTTATCAAGTTAAGTTGTACTTTTGGGAAAAGCTGTCTTTCCTTCTCTTTGTGTCCACCAGGGCATCAGCCTTTGTTGTGGTTTCTAGGGGCTATTAGAATAAGATCAAAATAATGGGGGTTAGAAGGGGAGAGTGGTGCCTTAATTTGAGGAACAATCCTGTGGTAGTAAAGACTTACTCAGACATTTAACAAACAGGTGGAAAACACACCTCTGAATGGTCTGTAAACATAGTCCTTGGCTTTAAATAAATGTTGATGCTGCTAATAACTAAGTATCAGTGCCCTGAGCCAGCAGGCTTTGATACAGTTCTGTATATTTCTTACAGTTATTTGCCCCCCAGTAGTGCTTGTTTTCTTTTGAAGAATAATTAAGATTTAATGGAATATTTTCACAGGTTTTTTCTGCTTGCTTTCTTGCTGCCTACTGTGCTGATTGCTTGTGTCTGATCCTGGTGATTATAAGAACTGTACAGTAATTGTCTATCTGATAACTCATTAATGAAGGCCCCCAGAGGGATGAGAAGCTGTTCTTTTGAAGTTCATCATGTTTGCTGTTGGCCTTCCAGTTTAATCTATACATTCAGGACACCTTATTCAATTATTGGAAACTCCTTTTTTCTAAAGATATAGACACCTTGTAAACAAGGTCCTTTATCTCTGCTAACAACATGGCTTACGTCTGATAAATCAAAGCATTTTGCATGCCAGACACTCTTTTCCTCTTGAAAAGCTAGGATGGTTCAGAAAAAGAAAACCAAAACATTCTGGTACAAACAGGTGCTTTGACTCAGGGAATTGCCTCCAAAATGCAGCATTTCAAACATCTGAAATTCAGCAACATATTGTAACAGAAAGCTGTGCTCATGAACACACATTTTCCAACTCTCAGAAGTTGTTTTTTTCTCTTTTAAGCTGAGCTTTATAGCTCAGTTTAGAGCCATAATTTTAGAATTTGCTGTGAAAGGGAAGTTTGAAATAGCTTAAAAAAAAAAAAAAAACAGTAATAATTGGCACCAGGGCAAACAAAAGTCTGGAAATAAATAGCTGGAAGCAGCTAAACTGCTCTTGCAGACAGACAATCCGTAAGTTATCCTTTATCCCCCCCCTAGCCCACCGCTACCTAGGAATGCGACCTTCTCCCTAGCGCTTAGCTCTGACTCCCTGCACTTACATACCCCACCAACAGTAACCTAAGATGTCTCCAGAGCATCTCACTAGTTACTTGAATGGATTTTTGAGAGACCTGTCCCCCAGAAACTTATCAAACTGTTTTACAACACATTCTGGCTTTGACAAATGAGACTGCCAGGGAAAAGATCGTTTCAACTGCACATTCCCACTACTGTAGCACTGGAAATACTCAGCATCAGTCCAGACACTTAGATTTTTGGTTTGTTTATATGGTGATGGCAGTACACAAGATGGAGGGTAGCATTTTGCCTTCGGTGAAGGACATGCTGAAGGTGATTGACTGCTTCGGTTTTAGTATTTGTGTCATTTACTCAACTGCTTTTCTACAGCTGTGCTATCCCTACAACAGAGCTATCAACCTGCATGGGGGAATCCACTGTTTGGATTCACAAGTCTGCTTCATTTTCTCAGTTTGTTTACCTATAACTTAAGAGAAAAGGAAACAGCTGTGAGAAGGAAGTCTCCAGAATGAGGGCTCTGAAAGCGAGGAGCTCTTACGGCCACATGCAAACATGTGCTCTAGAAGGCCTGGTCACTGCAAATCCCACAGATACATCAGGACTTGAAAGACCCATGCAAAAAGTGTCTCTGGGTGCCTATGGAGAGTAACAGGAAAAGCCAGATCCCCTGGGGTTTGAGGTTTGATGCCAGTGGTGAACCACCACGACAGAGCTACTGTAAAGTTAAGCAATCAGGCTGGCAGAAGTTAAACACAAGTTTTGCATAAAAGCAATTATAAACAGATACAAATGGGAGATCTTAATAGCTCAACAACAAATTTAGTTTGCCCAAAACACCTGATGACGCTACTGGAGCCTCCTGGGCACCTCTGCTACTACCTATTTGCATACACCCTGACATTTTGCAGAGCACTTGTCTAACAGTTCTCATCAGCATGACACAAGAAATCTCATCTTAAAATTTAAGTAACAGTTTTGTTTTGTGCATAGTTGCTGCTATCCTGAGCATTGTAGATTCCAATCTACAAGAAAGAGAACTCTGAATCTATTTTCGTAATTGTGCAAGGAATCGTGGGAATCGAAACAGTACAAATGAAGAGTCACTACAGCTTAATGCCACTTGTCATGGGATTTACATGGTGGAGATGACCTGGTGGATGAAAGCAAAGTGGCTGAAATTGGGTTGTCACTAAGTGACTGCCACAGGTATGTTTAGTTGCACACAGGGAATTTGGATTTAACTTCTTTAACCAAGTTTCATGTTATAATCTTTACTGCTGCGAAGAGATGTGGAATACAGCATTTCATACCTGTTGAAATGCAAGTGGATGGTAACACTAGAGTTTTCCTGGCCCTGTGGATTTGAATGAAGATGCATGATCAATATTTCCACAACTGCAAGCTCTCCTTCAAAAAAACATTAAAAAAACCCAATGAATGTTGGCTGTGAAAAAATCTATACTGCTGAGGATTTGATACCTTTTTTCCTCAAGAGATCATACCACATATCTAAGGCATATTGTTAAAACAAAAATAAATATTTTTCTCAAATCAAACTAGTAGCAAATCTTATCCCCATACATCAGTGTATATAACAAAATGGTTAGAAAACAGTTTAGCTTCTTTCAGAAAACTTTAGTTACAGAGTATGTATTTGCCACATGCAATTGCACTGTACTATACATTTTTGTAGACCATACTGGTAGCAAATTGATGGAAATATTGTTTCCTTACACATTGACTTAATAATTTGTTCCTTTAAACCATTCATATTTTAACAAACCATTACTCAAAACATTACATTATGTTTTCCTGACCTCTTTAGCTACCTTTGATGTGAAACGACTGTTTTACTTAACAGCTGATTAAAATAAGCACCATTTGAAAAACAGAATTACTGGGGCATCAGGAATCTATTAAATGAGCTGGAAAAATCCTGTGGAGTATAACAAATGCATGTGATTAAGAGCTCTCCACTGATTGGGTTTCCTTTTCTACTGTCTATTATAAAGACATTAGGAAAGTTGCATCAATTAAGACACTAGGCCTGAAATATAAAAGTACCCAATTTTTTCAGGGAAAGTACAAATAAAGGACAATGAGAAATCTCTCACTCACTTGGTATGACCTTCCTCATGAAAGAAACCCAATGATTTGCACAAGTTTTATTGAGATTCCTTTCAAACAACCATTTCATGAACATTCCCCAGAACAGCCACCAATCACAGTACAAAAATTCAGTGTCAAGCTTTCCTGAGGAGGTTCTTGCACCTTGATCTTTTTATCAGCTCATTTACAGTAGGCATTACACCACCGCCCTTTAAAACAGAGGCTACAAATATTTTTTGCACAAAGTATTTAAAATTTGACAGTTAAAATATGCAAACTCAAGTAACTTTTCTCTGCCACTTCTAAAGAATGAATCATAGTTTGTGTACCTTTTCATAAAATACACAAAGGATTCCTGAGTTTTAGAACGGAAATTTTCTTCACAGCGTTAAATACATACATTAAATTCACATCAAAACCTGTTGCAGTTGGGTGTTATATTTTTAGCATAAACATATTTTTAGAAGACTGTGCAACTGACTCCACCATTTCTTTTGGTCTTTCTTTATTTGTCACTGGACTTCAGAGTCTAGAGAAATCAAGTATTTTCAGCCAAATCTCAGCACTAGTCTCTAGTCAAACCAGAGATGGTAAAATTCATGTTTCCTTCACAACCAATCTTCCTTTGAAATATTTCCAAAGGAGTTAACTGGACAATTCATTTGTTCTATTTTGTTATTCTATAACCCCAGGAAATGTTCACAGTCACTAACACAATATATAATCTCACAGTCACAATTAATATATTTTTTTCTCATTTACAATCCTTTATTTTGCTGCATTGAATTTGGAGGAAAAGAGAGAGAGCACTACATTACTCCATACCTACCTTCACTTTGTAAAAATACTAAAAAAAAGTGCCAACATAGTCTATTTTTAAATGATCAATTTTATCAATTTTAAGCAGGATCTGAGAACACTGTTTGCAAAAAGAACTGAAGAGGGTGCAATGGCAAAAAGAAGGAGCTGCCAGTGGTCCTGTGAATAGAAGATGGAGACATGAAGACAACATGAAGCAATCTGCTTGGGGTTTTTATTTATTTAGCAGCCTTGAACCAAAGACTGTCAAGAGAATAGAAAGATGAAAGGGGTTGGTTTGTTTGTTTGTTTTACGTCAAGTGATGTCTGGCAGCTGAACTCAGTAACTTCAGGTCTCAGAATAAAGAGATACTGAAGATACAGTTTTAGCGATTGAAGTAGCTCTATTTCTAGCACGTTCTCTCTCGAGTCATAATACTGACTAGTCAGTAGATGTATTAGGCCAGTTCCCCCACCTCCTTTTTTTGTTGTTTTTGTTTGTTTGGGGGTGGGGTGTTTGTTTGGATTTTCTTACATAGAAATATCTTGGCTATTTCAAAGTATCTCTACAGATAGTGTCAGCACTGCGTGCTTCTAGGAACCAGGCTCCTGCACCAAGTATTTTCCTTTACCAGTGAACCTTACCCTATCATGACAGAACATGAAAGGGTGCCTAACACAGATTGTTTTCTAGACATGCCCAGACTTTATCAAATAATAAGCTCCATATTAACAATGAGAAGCAAGTAAAGGACTTCTGTCTTATCATTCTCATTTGAAAAAATAAGCTAAGATCCAAGAGTACAGGCACTCAAGAAGCCATTGATACATCCATCAAATGGGTCTGTTTCCTGCAGCTCTTCACAGGGTGTTCCACTGCCTCAGCTGCTTACTTGGTAAGAGCTCACAGGATCTGACCCTCATTTGTTAATGCTTGCACAGCACTTGGAAAACACAAAGTGCTCTTTCTAAATGGGAATTGTCATCATAATTATAATAATCATCTAAAAGAATTATTTTTGGAGTACTCATATAACTGAAAATAACATCTTGTTCTTAGTATAAACATATTATTGGATCTGATATCCAGGCCATAATGGAACCTACATAAAAAAGGCAAGTAATTCATTAAGATGCTGCACCACTTGAAAGCAAATATATGTCTTGACTCCGAAGTATTTTCTCTTTTTCAGTTTAAAATACAATAATGCACATTTTCATCATAACCTAAATTATCTCTTGGTTTTAGTATTATAAATTCTATTATGATTCAGAAGATCATATTACCATAATAAAACAGAAGAGTAATTCAAAGACTCCAAAGGCAGCAGTGTAACATAGTTGATGGTAGATTGCACATTGCTAAGCAGCAAAAAGGGATTAATATGGGGTACATTAGCAACTTCAACTTAATTGACAGTCTCATGTCTTCCAGACATCAAATGGAAATCTGGGATAAGGAGCCGCTTGCCTCTCTTTTGTGGGTCAAGAGGAACAAACAAGAATCGGATATCCTCTACAATTCAAAACTGCTCTTCTTGACTCATGTTCTCTTGCACAAACCAAGCAAGGAAAACCAAGCTGCCTTCCCCCCACCTCACCCTGCAGAAAACCCTCTCCATTTCTACTTTTCCTCACTACCTCATGCTCTTGAAATTACACACAGGACTTGTCCTGGGTTCAGCAGCAGCAGTCACTTTTCTCCTTCCTAGTAGCTGGTGCAGTGCTGTGGTTTTGACTTTAAGCCTGGGAACAGCACTGATAACACCAATGTTTTTAGTTGCTGCTCAATAACGTTTACTCTGACCAAAGACTTTCTGAGTCTCATGCTCTGCCAGGGAGGAGGGGAAGCTGGGAGGAAGCAGAGACAGGACACCTGACCCAAACTAACCAAAGAGGTATTCCATACCACAGCACGTCATGCCCAGGATGTAGAACTGGGGGCAGTTACAGAATCACAGAATCACAGAATCCCAAGGGTTGGAAGGGACCTAAAAAGATCATCTAGTCCAACCCCCCTGCAAGAGCAGGGTAACCTACAGTACATCACACAGGAACTTGTCCAGGCGGGCCTTGAATATCTCCAGTGTAGGAGACTCCACAACCCCCCTGGGCAACCTGTTCCAGTGCTCTGTCACTCTTACAGTAAAGAAGTTCTTCCTGATGTTAACGTGGAACTTCCTATGTTCCAGTTTACACCCATTGCCCCTTGTCCTATCACTGGATATCACTGAAAAAAGCCTAGCTCCATCATCCTGACACCTACCCTTCACATATTTGTAAACATTGATGAGGTCACCCCTCAGTCTCCTCTTTTGCAAGCTAAAGAGACCCAGCTCCCTCAGCCTCTCCTCATAAGGGAGATGTTCCACTCCCTTAATCATCTTTGTGGCTCTGCGCTGGACTCCTTCAAGTAATTCCCTGTCCTTCTTGAACAGAGGGGCCCAGAACTGGACGCAATATTCCAGATGCGGCCTCACCAAGGCTGAGTAGAGGGGGAGGAGAACCTCTCTTGACCTACTAACCACTCCCTTTCTAATGCACCCTAAGATGCCATTTGCCTTCTTGGCCACAAGAGCACATTGCTGGCTCATGGTCATCCTCCTATCCACGAGGACCCCCAGGTCCCTTTCCCCTTCACTACTTTCCAGCAGGTTAACCCCCAACCTGTACTGGTACATGGGGTTGTTCTTCCCCAGATGCAAGACTCTACACTTGCCCTTGTTAAATTTCATCAAGTTTCTCCCCGCCCAACTCTCCAGCCTGTCCAGGTCTCGCTGAATGGCAGCACAGTCCTCTGGTGTGTCAGCCACTCCTCCCAGTTTTGTGTCATCAGCAAACATGAGGGTGCACTCAGTTCCCTCATCCAGGTCATTGATGAAAATATTAAACAGCACCGGTCCCAGCACCGACCCCTGAGGAACTCCACTAGTCACAGACCTCCAGCTAGATTCTGCGCCATTGACCACAACTCTCTGCCTTCTTCCTTTCAACCAGTTCTCGATCCACCTCACTACTTGATCATCAAGCCCACACTTCCTTAGCTTATCTATGAGGATGCTGTGGGAGACAGTATCAAATGCCTTACTGAAATCAAGAAAAACTACATCTACCGCTCTACCATCATCCCTCCACCTAGTCACTTCCTCATAGAAGGCTATAAGGTTGGTCATACATGACTTCCCCCTCATAAAACCATGTTGGCTGTTCTTAATGACCCCCTCATCCTTGATATGCCTAGTGATGGAGTCAAGAATAAGTTGTTCCATCATCTTTCCAGGGATGGAGGTAAGGCTGACCGGTCTATAATTACCCGGGTCCTCCTTCTTGCCCTTCTTATAGATTGGTGTGACCTTTGCCATCCGCCAATCCTCAGGCACCTCGCCCATTTCCCACGACTTACCAAAGATGATGGAAAGTGGCCTAGCAATGACCTCCGCCAGCTCCCTCAGCACCCGTGGGTGCATTCCATCCGGACCCATCGATTTACAGATGTCCAGTTTGCATAGCTGATCCCTAACCCAACCCTCATCTTCCAAAGCAAACTCCTCCTTTGTCCTGACTCCTTCTGGGGCTATAGAAATCCGGGGCCCTCGGGGAGAGTCTGCAGGAGTAAAGACAGAGGCAAAGAAGGCATTCAGCACCTCTGCCTTCTTTATATCCTCTGTCTCCAGGGTACCCACTTCGTTCAGCAGTGGGCCTATATTGCCTCTTGTGTTAGTTTTATTTGCTATGTATTTGAAGAAGCCCTTTCTATTGTCTTTAACCCGACTAGCAAGATTGAGTTCCAAGGAGGCCTTAGCTGTCCTAATTGCCTCCCTACATCCTCTAACAACTGTCCTATATTCCTCCCAAGCGGCCAGCCCCTCCTTCCATAATCCATAGATTCTCCTTTTCCACTTGAGTTTGCCCAGCAGCTCCTTGTTTAACCACGCCGGTCTCCTAGATCCCTTACTTGACTTCCTACTCATTGGGACGCTCCGATCCTGAGCTTGGAAGAAGCGGTCCTTGAACGCTAACCAACTATCTTGAGCCCCTTTACCGCCTAGTACCCTTTCCCATGAGACTTCCCTTAGCAGTTGACTGAAGAGGCCAAAGTTGGCCTTCGGAAATCCAGAACTGTGGCTTTGCTAGGTATTCTATTCCTCCCACACAGGATCCTAAACTCCACCATCTCATGGTCACTGCAGCCAAGGCTGCCATTGACCGTCACCACTTCGACCAAACCCTCCTTGTTGGCGAGTACTAAATCTAGCAGCGCTGCTCCCCTAGTTGGTACGTCCACCATTTGCATTAAGAAATTATCATCAATGCACTCGAGGAACCTCCTAGACTGTGAATGACTGGCTGTGTGAGTCTTCCAGCAAATATCGGGGTAATTAAAGTCCCCCACGACGACTAAGGCATGTAGTCGCGAGGCTACTTCCAGTTGCCTGTAGAAAGCCTCATCAACTCCTTCGTCCTGATCAGGAGGTCTGTAATAGAGCCCCACAACTGCATCACCCGTGCCAGTCAGCCCCTTGATTCGTACCCACAGGCATTCCACTTGCTCCTCATCCGACCCCGGACAGAACTCAATACATTCTAGTTGCTCTCTCACGTAAAGAGCAACTCCACCACCTCGCTTTGCTGACCTATCTTTCCTAAAAAGGACATAGCCATCCATGACCACATTCCAGTCATGTGAACTGTCCCACCATGTCTCTGTAATCGCCACTAGATCATAACCTTTAGCCCGCACACAGACTTCTAACTCCTCCTGTTTATTCCCCATGCTGCGTGCATTGGTGTACAGGCATTTCAGGGAGCCAGTCCTAGTACCCTTTTTCCCCTGGGGGACAGGGTCTAAAGAGCTATCCTTTCCCACAAGTGAAACAAGAGATTGATAGTCCTCCTTAGCCCGCCATCCTTCAATCCCTAGCATGTTCCTCTTGGGCTTGTCCCCAACAGGCCCTGTTAAATCCCCTCCCCCCTTCATAACTAGTTTAAAGCCCTGTCAATAAGCCCTGCTAACTCCTGCCCCAAAACCCTTTTTTCTCTCTGGGACTGGTGTATCCCGCCTGTCACCAGCAAACCAGGTGTCCCATACAGCAGCCTGTGACTGAAAAACCCAAACCCCTGCCTTTGGCACCAGTCACGTAGCCATACATTAACCTGCAGAGTCTTCTTATATATCCCTTCACCCTCGCTTGCAACAGGTATGGAGGCAAACACCACTTGCGCTCCAGACCCTTTAACCAGCCGTCCCAGGGCCCTGTAGTCTCTCTTCATTGCCCTTATGTTCCTCGTAATAATTTCGTCACTGCCAACCTGAAAAACCAGCAGTGGGTAGTAGTCAGACGGCTGCACCAGTTCAGAGAGCTTCTTTTTAACATCTCTAATCCGAGCCCCAGGCAGGCAGCAGACCTCCCTGTGGGGTGGATCCGGTCGACAAATGGGCCCTTCTGTTCCCCTCAGAAGGGAGTCACCCACCACAATTACTCTTCTTTTCTTCTTGGTTGGGGAAGTTCTGAGGTATGTGGGTGAGTGACTAGCCCTGGGTGACTCACTAGATAGATTTGCCTCACCATCTCCATTCACCTGGCCCTGAATTTCCAAGACCTCGTACCTGTTATTCAAGGGCAACTGGGAGGGAGGAAGGGATTGTGAGGGTTTTCGCTTACCTCTCCGAGGAGGAACCTCCCTCCATCCATCCTTGTCCATTAAGCTCTCTCCTTCTGTCTGATGGTAGGAGGGAAGGGGATCCATAGCTTGTTGAACCACTTCCCTCTGCCCTTGCCTTAGGGTGTGGTTCCACCAATCTATTTCACTTTCACACTCTCTAATGGCTCTCAACCTTTCTACCTCCTCCCTCAGTTCAGCCACCTGCCTGAGCAGGTCATTTATTTGCTCACAGCGAACACAAGCAGTATCACTGGCTCCCTCCAATACAAGTGCCAGGCTCAGGCATTCGCTGCAGCCAGAGACCTGCACAGCTTCATGTCTGCAGGAAGGCTCAGTCTGGATACCCACATTAGTACTCACTACAGCTTTCGATCGTGTTGTAACCATGATCTATCTGGTCAATCAAGGGTTAGATCACTGCTCAGTCAGGCTGGGTATCGGTTCGCAGGTGGTAGCGATTGTATTCTCTTCCCTTGTTATTTATCATTATTATCATTGGTGGTAGCAGCAGTGGTTTGCGTTATACCTTAGTTACTGGGCTGTTCTTATCTCAACCCATGGGAGTTACATTCTTTCGATTCTCCTCCCCATCCCTCCGGGAGCGGAAGGGAAGAAGGTGGTGAGGGGGAGTGAGAGAGCAACTACATGGCTCTGAGTTACTGACTGGACTTAAAGCACGACAGGACTGAGCAGCTCCAAATGAAGATAAGCTTTAGCACTTTTTCTAGAATGAAGCCTGAAGTGAGGAAGACAATGGGGCTGCCTGTAAATTTTGCAGTTTTAACATCTAACAGTTATCACTGCCCACTGCAGCCACAACTCCTTCATCTCTGCTTCCTGTACTGCTTTGTATTTGCCTTCTATTTAACAAAAGCAAGTTGGGAGTACACCACTATTATTCACATAAAATGTAGGCCCCCACCACTAATTCTTTGCATTTATTGCACTGAAGCAGAACATTTTATGAAATATTTGAAATGCATATAGTTCAATAAAAAATGCCTACTGCCCAATTTTAATCTGACACGGCTTGAATATTTTACAACATGCAGGGTTACCAATACTTGCTGGATTCACGTTACATTTTTTTTCAAGGTGAAATTAACATCATGTTAGCAGGAGATCAAACTAAAATGTTCTTGTATGGAGAGACCTGTGGAGAGTCAGAGTGGAAAGGTTCAGGGGCTTGTAACTTGTATTTGCAGTCACATAATACCAAGCATTCCGTCATTACTCATTCTCTGTTCTCCCTCAAATGTGTAATGTGCAAACCACAGCTCTCCCAAATTAAAGTAAGAAATCCACATACAACACTTCCTGGCCTTCTTGGACTTTGCTAGTCATATGCTTTTAACAGCCATTTTGTTCAGCTGAGCTTCACCTGCACAGCAAAGATGCCACACTGCAAAGTAATACCAGATGCAACACGGCAAAGGTCACTTTTTGACAAGTTATCTGGCCACCTTCTTTGTCCAGTGTCTGTCTTATCATCCAAAAAGGATGTGTCAGCCACGGGAATACAAATGCAAACTTGACAGGAAGTTTCGTCCAATAGACAAAACATTAACTGCCAAGAGAGACTTAAAACTAAGTTCACCCTTTTAATAGTTAATCACAGTATACTGAAGAAATGTAAACCAGCTCTAGTTGAGAGATGTGATCATAGCAAATTTACAATTCCTCGAAGATCCCTTTAAGAGATACCTTAGTTTGCTATGAATAAAAGTATCTTTACCTCTTTCATCTCTACAGTATTCTACATCTAACAAAACTGATGTTGATTTAAACCAAGCCAAACCAAAAAAACCCAACAACTCAAAACCAACAAAACCAAACTCTCAAACACACAGCATACTTACAGCTAATGAACAATAGCCAACTACTGACTCTCGTATCATTAAAGCACTAACACAATCTAAATTAATAGATATTGCAATGAAGATTAAGTAATGCTTGGGCTAAAAACTGTTCCTGGTGGCTTCTCATTTAAACAGGAAATGAAGAAAAACCAACAGCAAAACATTTAGAAACAACACAACTGTTACAGTAAATGACTGTAGATCTGAAAGTTTTATTTGCTGAGACTGCAGTTAAACTGGGTATGAAAATGTTAAAAATCAAGTATTTGTGCAAACATAAAACTGATGATTTGTTACGTTAAACAGTATACAGCCTTGCAGCAACAAGTTAAACTAGGGTTAAAATGAAATGTGATTGAAATACAATGAGACTGCAGTATGAACAGTATGACTGTAGCCATTATTAAGCATGTTTTGAACACGGGGCAAATAAGGGGCCTTATAACACAAGGAAGAGGAAATTAAATTCAGTGATAGCACGGCAGAGTTTCTGCCATGGCATCAGACACAGTCATTGTGCAGTACAGGAAAACTGTAAAGAAATCAATGGCACGTAAAGAATGTACTAAAGTAGTAGATCAAAATATTTAGCTTGATGCATAGGTGTTATTCCTCAAATGGGGTTGTAGAAATAAAACCTTCTACAAAAAGGCTTATATAGAAGGTTATGCTTCTATAAAAAGAAGCAAGATCACAGTCCTTATATCTGTTATTCAAAATGCTTTCTTCCTACCACGAAATTCAGTTTACAGGAGAAAGGCGCAAACTAAAACAAAGAGGGTGTTAAAAAAGGCTGCATGGTTTCTTTGGATTCATGATGCGCCCTGCTGCCCTTCAGCAATCTGATGTGAAGAGATGCTCTTTTGATATCTCAGCCAAAAGACAGTTTGTCCAAGGAGGATGGAATGTGACACAGTCCTTTCCATGCCTCACTACAAGGTCTTCTAAGGACAACAAGTGCTCTTATGTTTGTGTGATTATAACATCAAAGGCATGTGTTTCTCAGATTAGAATCAAATGGAAGTGAAACTACTGCTGATGGTTTGGTCAAGTCTGCCATTTTCATGGTCCCATATAAAATTTTTTTTTGTCCAGATCCTAAGGGTAACATCAAGAGGAAGATTTGTTATCTATTCCTACAGTAGCTAGATGTTTAATGAGCACTTGATGATTCATCTAGAGTATTAAATTTCAGCTGAGAGGCTGGTGTTATTATTCAAGCCCATTTCGCAGTCAGACAGCTCCCACTCTTCTATAAAGTATTTTTTTACTCTGTGAAAAACAAGGCCTTGGAGGCAAGACAGGGGATACACATTGGCATACTGAATTTACTGGCTTTATCTTGAACAATATGGCAGAAATTTTTCAGTGATGCAAGATCTAGTCTATAAATAAATCAAAAACACAGTGAAAGACTGTGCCAACAGATTGTTGAAATCCCCAGTGGTTTGAATGGGAGTTTACTAGAGAGAATTCCTAAAGGGTTACAGTTTCAGGCAGAACTGAGCCAAATAAAAATAAAACCAGGGAATCTAAAATGTCACTGCGTAAATGAATCATTTGATACTGCAAGGGAGCAACACTCGATCACTGTTCAGCATTTCATAATTTCAAATGTTTGAATTTCTTTAAAGCAATTCATTTTCTCCTCCTTTCTTTCTTCCATCTCCCTTTTTTTAAAATGGGAGTGCATTTTAAACATATGTGTTTCAAGCCATGGCGGGGCAGGGGGGGGGGAATGGATACAGACACGGTACCAAATAGTGGCCCAAAATTAAAACAGCCAAATGAGCCATCAGAGCATGAAATTCCCCATCTTCCTACCCCATCTGTTTCCTGGTCATGATTTTCTAACTTCTCTTGCTCTTGCTCTGCTTGGCAGCTGCTGCACAAATCTTCACCCTAGCCAGAAGTCGAAACTATGAGGTTGTTATCAGCACGGGTGCCAGCATGGCTTTGTGGAGCCCTGCACAGGAGGCATCAAGCTGCAGAGCTGGCACTGGGCTGCAGCCTGGCAGCCTGACTCCTCTCCTGAACTTGGATCTGTACTTGAGACCACAGCACAGTAGGGGTTTAGGCAACAGTGTGCACATATACCCCTGAATGCAGCTCACTAGTGAAAGAAGCTTGAGGGGGAATAAATTTTGCCCAAATTAACCCTTCTTTTATATCAAGAAAAGCTAATCTGACACCTTAAACTATCTAGAAGCCAAGCAAGCTGTGTTTACAATCATATAGGGGTGAATCACAGCCCAGCTACTTCTATATTTGCAAGCAGCAGCTATTGCATACAAGGTTGTCCTTGTCACGTTCCCCTTCTTTCTGTGACACCAGTGACATCAGGAGAAACAAAAATTGCCCTGAAGCAGGGCCCACACATACTAAGTTTAAATATTTGAGTCAAAATTCCTATACAAAGCTTGTTTCCATTAGGTGAGACAGGCAGATTAGATTAAAAAAAAAAAATCTGAAGAGAAATTCACGATGATGAAATTGGTTTCTAGCTCCCCAGCACCAACTGTTACCCCAAGACCTCGTTCTGTCCTAGTTCAGGTGCCATTAGAGACAGAAGCTTTCTGTTGTGGCCAGAAAGTTCCTCCTTTCATTTTCCAAACACACCAATCCTACTGGTCTTTGAAGAAGGCTCAATTCAGGTAGGGAAATCCTGTCCTTTTCACAGGTACTCAGACTTTCACAGCAATTAAACTAATTGGCAGCAGGTACAAGTACCTTAACTGTTAACTGCAAACACTGTGATTATATCAAATCCTTTCTAAAAAGGAGAGTGCTATTTTAATAGGGTTCTGAAAAATATATATTTAAAAAAAGTTTATGTTAGGATATTTCACTAGATTTCTTTCAAAATTCAAAGAATCCAAATAAATAACTTTGCCCCAATAATCTTACCTGTTCTAAAAATATACCTTACCATTTTGATCTTGTAGCCATGATCAGCTCTTTTTCACCGATCTGCACCTTTAGTAAAGTCTTGCCCTTATCCCCACATTTTTTCTTATATTAAATCTTATGGGTTTAACATGCACAGGGAACACAGAATTATTTAATGATCCTCTTTTTCATATTTTTAATTAAAAGATTGACAGCTAAACTGAGCTGATCAATATCACCCAAACACAAGCCAGTTGCAAAGTGCTGAGCCAGGCAGGGCTGCATCAGAAACACAAATTGAAGGGACACAAAGGAGTTAATGGTCTATCCCTGAAGGAGGCTTAAATGAGCCCCCACACAAAGCACCTGCAAAAGACCTAGGCAAGACTCTTTCAGCCATCACTAACGATCAGGAGTGAACAAGATGCAGGAGAGGAGCACAGCACAAGCAGCTGCTCTGCCTGGGGCAACTGGTATCCCAAGAGACCCAAGTCACTATAGGACTATTTTCATCATTTTCCCACCACTGCTAACACTGATTCAGCTTCACTCATGTTACCGGCATTGAAAGCTGAGCAAAGTCAGGCTCTCGCTGGCAATCCAAACATCACTTCCATTTAGACATATTTTGAGCTATATGGAATGAAGCTAGTGACTTGTCTGTGCAAGTGGATGAATCAGATAACCGAAGACAATGTTGACAGCACACCGTCCCCTCAAGTAACAAAGCAGGATCAAGACTCTTGTGGCAGCATACAGTCTAGAGGAACTGCACTGATGGGTGTCCAAGGAGGCTCTTAACTGAGTAATTGGGTTACAGCTGAAGCAAGTCTCCCTCATAACTGGAGTCCTTCATTCACCCAAGTCAGTGTTGACTTGTTCACTTAGCATCTTTGAAAAGAAGAAGGAATTATTTCCAGAGAAAGAGCACCTCAATGCAAGCAACAGCCATAACTGGTTCTATGCACAATCCAAATGGAAGCAGGCAGAGAGTGGGAACAGTCAGTCTTTGATTACCAAGCTGTCAGGATACACTAAATTGTACTGCCCTGGCTTCTCACATCCCTTCTGGGCCTTCTAACACATGCTGGAGTGCTCAAGTTTTTGGTTGGTCTGTTTTCATCTCTACTAATCTAAATGTATTTTCAGGAAGAGAAGTTTGTTATCAGACACATGTAAGTCCTTTTGTCTCTCTACACTTTCAGAAGCCAAGAGGTTTGACAGCACGATGTATGCTTGCTCTGATTTTGCTGGACACAGTCAATTCACTTGATAAGGACATGACAAACTTTGATTCTCAATGTGCAATGCCTTAGCTTTGGGTAGGAAGACTAAGCTTATTATGAAAGCCTGAATTTTCATAAATGCAAATTTTACACTTAGGGTAAATTTATTCTAACCCTGCAATATGAAAAGGAGGAGCTATTGAAGATCATGTTTTTTAAGAGAACAGCATTCATTTTTATTTGGTTTTAAGTAGTAAGTGATAGGGAGACCGGACACTTAAATTGATTACACCGCCCAGGAGAAGTCCTTTGGAAGGCTCAGCTGGAGAAATGTCTGCTCCATTCAGATCTGGCTGCCTGAGTCTTCAAGATGCTTAGCCCAGTGAAGGTATTTCTATGCATACAAAAGCAAAATGTTCAGATGGACAGCAGTCACTGGAAAATGTCAGGATTTCCTCTTTGACACCTGAGTCCACAATGCTCCCTTTTTTTTGACATTTTTAGATGAACAGACTTCAGTCAGAACTGAGAAACTTCTTTAATGCAGAAGAATACATAACAAAATTGTACTATATCTAAGTGGCTTATGGGACAATCCTCTCTGAATTAATGATATTCTATATTAGATAAAAACTTACTTCCAAGGATTGCTAACTGAAAGAACATTACATACAGCATGAACAGTTATTGCCACTTGTGAGCTTTACTTCCTCCAGAGCACATTTTTCTCTCTGTGCCACTGCAAAAGTTCTTCCCTGATAATGAAGATTAACTGAAAATGTATTTCAGGTAACTTGAAGATTGTAATCTCTTCAGCTATTCCTTAGTTTAGCAAAGACCAATACGAATCAAATCAAGTTATTATCATTATTTTAAAATTAGTATATGAAATAAATTCATCAGAGCTCTGAACTTCCAAGAGTGTTAAAAAGAAAAGTAAGAAGGAAAATTCTTATATTGTGTTTTTACTAAAACAGCAACAGCTTGCTTTGCTCTGAATAACTTGGAAAGAGAATTCCCTGAGATACTGCCTGAAAGATCTAAGCATAACAACTGAGGAAACTTTATTATTTTACTTCCTCTCATGCAAAAGTAATGTCTGCTGGCAGAGAAGCAGATACCCACTTTCTGTCCCCAGTAGCTAGGATAAAGGATATGGCCATGGGAAAGCAAATATAGCTTCAATATCCCTGACAACCATAGGGTATAGATAAAAGTGTAACTACAAATTAGAGGGAATTAGAATAAATGAGAAAAGGTTAGAGGGCAGTGTGAAATCCCACTGATAATCTTCGTAACTTTTCTTTTCCAGAAAGGCAATTTGAAGGGTTTTGTTCACCGGTCTTGGTTTCTGGGGGAGTGGTGGCGTGGGGGGAATTCGGGAATAATAATGTATAATCTCATACAAATGGAAGTAAAAAAAGTTAATTACAACTTACAGCTTGCAGTGCACAGGATATTTTAATATCATAAACATGCACATGCATATATAGAAGTAACAATTTTAACGATGAGAGTATCATGAGCAACAATGAATGAGATCCCATTATAAATGGTGTCACGTATTCAAGGGATGCCTTCACTTTAATTAAGAGATGATGGAGAAAGAAAACTAAGTTTCAGAAATTGAGACCTTTTACACAATGAAGTTCAAGCAGTTTAGATTTGTTCTCGTTACAGGACTTTCTTCTTTTATTCTTTGCCATTTTGAATTTAATCTTTTTTCTGTCTCTGGAGTTTTGCCATTCATTTTTCTTGCAGGATCTTTGCAGGCTCAGTTTCTGCTGCAGCAGTATTTCATTAATATTTCTCTACAGAGAAACTTTTTCTTCTTTTTCTTTTTTTATTTAAATAGAATATTAGGAGGCTGCCTACTGGTGAAACGTACTGGCTCTAGTACAATCTCACAATGAAAGCATCAAATGCCCTATCACTCAAGACATTTAAAATTGACCGTCCAAAACCTAAGAGAATTTCCCTATGAAAATGAACCCACATCAGTAAGGGATTACAGGAGACCAAAAACCTCACAGCCCATCTTGTTTCTCTGATTTCTATATCCCCTCTTGTCTGAGGATGTGTAGTATGTCAGTAACTTGTGTTCCTCTCCAGTCATCTTCTGGGAACAAGAATAATTTCTTCTCCCTATTTCATATGCAGCCCCTTCCTGGTATTCATGTCTGAAAACAGTTTGTATATCCTCCAGGGAAAGTTTATTGCAGTGAGACAGCCACAATGAACTGAAATGTCAAGTCTTAATGACAAGAAAGCAGTTTATTCAAAAGATAATGATCTTGGTATATACTAGTGTATGCATATAGTAGTGTATGCATATAGCAGTGTATGCATATAGTAGTGTATACACAGCTTAGATTATAGGAATTCAAACCTGAAGCAAAGAGGCTTTTAAAGACCCCAGAACTGTGACTGCCTGAAAAGGCCATCTATTGAGTATATGCTTCTCGTTTCTTTCAGCTTTTCAGGGTTGTATTTCCTGGGATTTTTAATTAAAAGATAATAGCAAAAGATCTGGGGGTTTGAAATTAAATTCCCATATTTATCTAGTTCCCCTAGTAGTCTTCAGCTCTTCTGTTCGAATATCTCACAACTGCTACTGAAAGAAACCAACCTACTCAACATGAATAGTGACATGCCCTTCTCTCTTTCCCTCTTTTCTCCTCCTTTCACAAGCATAGCAGGATGTCAGATCTGAAGAGAAACCTATGCCTTTCCACTGTGGAGGGGATGGGGACAAAAATGCCCCAGAGAACCCACAACCTGGTTTCATTGTGGTCTTCAGTCCATGACACAACACAGCAGACATGTTATTTGGTTCATCAGTACCATGCTGCTGCTTGATAAGCCCCCCACTACTTAGAGGGGTACAGCCCCAGTGGAAACTACCACAGCAGCACCTAGGATGAGTCCATCTCCATAATCGGATGCTACAGCCCGGGGGAGATGACTGCCTTCACCAGCCATGCTCCCATTCTCTCAGTCTAGGTGTTCTGGGGAAGAAGTAACTGGTCTTGAACAACAGCAGCTCCCAGGCTTCCATCTGGAGCCTGACAGGTGAGCAACGACAAGCCCAAATCTCTGGTTCACAGCATGCCCCAGCTCCTGACAAGACTCCTGTGAATCCGAGAAGATCCACATTCACACTGAGATAATTCTCTTCACTGACTTCCAGTAACTGCTGCTTTTTGTTTCCCTTTGGAAGAGGGGCCGATCATGGTGCTTGTCTTGATTTCCTTTTCCATTATTTCCTTTTATTTGCTAACTCAGTCTTCATCACGCATTTCATCACAATTTACAGGTATCCCTGCAATATTACAATATCCCTGCAGGAATACGGAAGCAACAATTTCAATAGAATAAACCAATTCACCACCACACCCAAAATAAAAATCCCACGAAAATGAAGCAAAGACTCTTCCACACCCCTAAACCTGAGCTTTTTTCCCAGAACTTGTTTTGCAACTGAAATTGTTTTTACAGTGGATATCTGGCTAGCTTATATTCTTTTAAACACCTTATTCATCTCTGTACTTCCTATGTGATAACAGAAAAAATCTAATAGGTATGCATCCATTTTTATGGCAGTCCTTTAAAAGTTAATATTTTAACTTGCATTTTAAAGGAAATCAAAATAGTATTTTGCAAAGATGAAGGCACAAAACTTTTCCAACTAGTCAAACAGTGAAGGTTAAAATAGCTTCACCCCAATGTCATATTTGAAGGCAGATCATGGTGCAGACAAAGTGCCTCTATACAAGTTTATTTCCTCCATCTCTGCCCACCTTCCTCTTGTAAATTGTTACTTCATTTTATCGAGAAGGCTGAAATCAATATAAAGAGTAGAAAAGCACGCAAATTAGAGAAGTGTGTGTCAAGTGGCAGCATAAAAACAGCAAGTGAGAATTTTGTTCCAGCATAAAAGCTCTAAAAAATCTTATATACCATCAATGTGGATTCATTTCCATAAGAAACAAATCGGTAGCTGATGCTGATGAAGGCCGCTGTACACTTTACTGCTAATAAGTGACACTAGGGGCCTTGTTACAAAGTATTTCTAAACATCAGAAATTCTGTAATGGGGCCCCCAAGGGCCACCTCCACAGGCTGCGGACCCTCTTTGTGCCATGTATGCACAGTCACTTGTTTCCAAGGCAACTCACCCGAGCACGAAGGCAGTACAAAGCACTTGGTGTAGAGAGGTTGAGTGAAGCCTTCTCCGTATTTCCATTTTGTGATAGGGCCAGCATATTAGGAAGCAGTCTTTCCTTGATTTTGGACTACAGAATCAGCCTGTATTTAGGTATCACCTGGTATCATCATCTGAAGAAGTAATACATTCAAAGAAATAATACAGCATGCCACAACTGATAATGGTAAGGGCAGAATCCTCATTTTCTTTTCAACAGCTAAAAAACCAAATTCAACCCTTTCACAAGAAAGCAGCTGTAAGACAAGATGAGCACAAGAAGCATCTGTGTCCTGTTCCAGACCTGAAGGCAGCAGAAGAGTATCATTGGTTTGTTCAATCTCCCCTCGGATCCTGGTCACACTGCTTCTGATAATCAACATCAGCCACATTTTCTAGGGTACAGTATCAGTTCTGCCAGCTCCATCTACATCAACCTGCCCATCCACCATCAGCCAGCAACTTTTCCATGACGACAAACATCTAAAGTAGGGGGGGTAAATAACTATAGACCCCACATACAAACATCCTCAAGCCATTATTCATTTCCCTATCAGTTGAAGAATCACTTCATTCACTTGGAAATTTTCAGGCTTTTTTGTAAATGCTGAGGGTTTTTTTAACATTAACCTCAGAAGGCCAGGAAAGGTTAGAATATCAGGATTCCATAAAAAGTATGGCTTTGTAAGCTAAAAGTAAACAAATCCTACATTATGCTACTTGATTAGTCATCCCATCACAGAAAGATCTTAACAGGAATTGTTGTTGGTAGTCCTAGGTTGAGTCTCACTGCAAAAAAAGAAAGTCATCTTTCCTGCACAAATGTGCAAGTCTCTCATTAGCTCACAGCTGCACATTAGTTAGCAATACATATTTCTGTTTTAACTCCTGAAGCCAAACAAGGGATTTGGACTGCAATTCCTATGATATTGGGCCTAGGTATCTTGCTCAACCTATTTACAGCTAAAGTCAGCCAATAAAGTCCACACCTAGATGCCAGTTTGAACTGCCATGAATCTGCCATGCTTCAGGTGCAAATATGTAAAGTATCTAAAGACATCTTTGTTAAGTCTCTGCTTATCACTACTTGTAATTTAAATACTAAGCCCTGAAGAAGATAAATTAAGATACAGATAATTTTCAGGTTTTCTGCTAAGGCTACATTTAGTTAATTAGAAAAGCACTGGTATCCCAGAGGAAAGAGAAGAAATAACAAGGTTTTCCTAACCCTCCACACCCCCACACACCCCTCCTCACCCCCACACCCCCATTAACAGTTTTTGAAGTAGCACAGGCTTTGCTACCTGCTACGGTCACAACCCGAAAGCCTCTCTCCCTCCCCCTGGTACAGGTCCAAGCCTGGCAGCAGCGCTGACCTGGACAGAGGCACCCACACACAGGGTCAGCATGCAGGGCAGTGGCTTTAAAGGACATATGTGAAAGGACTCTCCACATGTCCTCACAAAGCAGCCTCACAGCATCACCCTTGTAAGCTCAGGAAACACATTACCTACATCTCATTAAAAACAAATCCTAGGAGAGGTTATTTTCCTTTCATGAAACCAAGCAAGAAATAAGGTTATAGGTACTAAAATACCTACACTGTATATTAAATTCACTGAAGTTTTGATTAAACATCAGCTGTGCTTCATAATAGATGAAAAAATTTGCTCACGTACAAAAAGCCACCCCCCACCTCCCCTTTTGTCTTTTACTCTCTTCAGAATTTCATTTTTTTTCTCAGAATACCATTTCAGATTTCTTTCAAACAATGCACCCCATGTAGTATGTTTACAGCCACAAACCTGTCATACAGTGGAACACTGCTAGGCATCTCATTTTTATAGTCTCTTGAGAAGCAGCTGACTTCGCCATGGGTCAACATATTGGAAACCTTACAAAGAAAAACTGTACAGGAGGAAGGTTCTCATATTCTCAGCAGAATGAGCTAGTCTCCTCACTTGCCTCAGTGATATAGATGATGACCTGCAGTGCTTTCCACTTTACACTGAAGATGCACCAAACTCATCATACTGGAATTTTACTGTGGAATGTGGATTGCGTGAGTGATGCCCCAGCCTGCTGATAACTGTCCAAAGCAACAGAGGTAGATGTCTTCCTCTCAAAGCATACCTCCAAGTCATAACCTGAACAATGAAACATACAGCTAAGCCCCCCAAGAGCTATCAGTACAGAAGAGAAGTAAAGGCACAACAGAAATACCAAAGCGATACAGCAAAGCCAGCCTAAGGATCCATGTGCTCTCATTACTACCACCCCAGTGACGCTAGCGTTGAACACACAAGTGTTGCAGCACATTGGTTGCCATTATAAAAGCATCTGTTCCAGCATGGCAGCACATTTAGAAGCAAGCTATGCTTTGCATTTTCAAGTTTCCCAAAGCCCACAGGGCTGCCAATGAACCAGCATAGCTCCAGAAACAAATCAATGTTTGGCTCTCCTCCCAAAGACGCTTCCTAGCTGCATTATCATTGACAAGGTAACCGATGCTGTCACAGCCTGTCAGATGGCAAATTTGCACAGGTCTTTTGCCACCGATCTGCCAGTGGGGGATTCTGCCTGTAACAAGGAGAGCAGAGAAACTCTGGAATAAGCACTTTCTTATTCTCTGGAAACTTCTTATTCCAGAGCTTCTTATAGCTCCCTGTCCTCCTAGCTTCTAAATGAAAGTACATGAATCCTCTGGTACTGAAACATGGATGTAAAACCTCACATTTCTTTGTGGGAATTGCCAGCTAAATGGGAGCTTGCTCCTCTTATCTATGGTATGAAAGAAAGACTAATCTTTTTTTCTTTTTCTCCCCTGAATAAAAATATAAAATAGCATCATGCAGCCTTATTGTTATGATGAAACGGAACTTTATTTGCTTCAGTACTTGACATTACTCATAGTTAGAAAGGCCAAGTTTTATCCAGCACATAAGGAAGATTTCTCTGATTCCAGCTGGTGATGTTGTTGAGAATTTGTTACCTTTAAAACAAAGTTTCTTTCAAAGCTAAGTGTGTTTGCTCCTGAAATATTACGTAAGACTCCAAGCTACTGTATATGCTGACAATATCAGCTGCAAGGGTCTTTGAAAACACTATTCATACAGCATGAAAATTCTGAACAAATGGAAAGCTTTATAGCAATACAATACACATAACGGTTGCTTTCACAATTCCACTTGACACTTAAATATTTAAAAACAACAAGGGACATATGGGTTATTTATTTTCTTTTTTACTTTAATTCTAGTTCTGAAAATAGTTTCTAACTTAGTTATTTTAAAACAGAAATGGCACCATTTTAGCACTGAACTTGTGGGCAATTCATCAGGTTGTGAATTCTAACCTGACACTTACAATACACCAAATGCTTTTTCAATGCTGCTGTTGCACCATCTGCTTTGATATTGCTTCAGAATTATACTTAAAAATATGTAGCTGGAAGCAAAATGAGGTTTATAGAATTTGACTACAATCTATATCTTTCTTGGAGGGAGGATTAATCTTCAGTGCTTGAAAGCTTTTATGCTTTATAATTTTTGACAATGTTTGAAAAACAGAACACAACTGGCACTGCCACAAGGATGTAAAAGTTTGTTCCTTTCACGTCCTAAAATAGTGATGTTCTTGCTAAGTTCTTCTAAAGAATATTTTGTGTGGTGTCATTTTTCTCTAACCCACAGATATTGCCAGGGTTTGTTCTAATGATTCTTTCACGTGGGTATAAGTCCAAAGTATTATGTAACTTTAGAATGCTGCAGTAAAACAGAGCTGTGAAGGGTGAAGCCTGTGTTATTTTCTTACAGACTCTAAAGAGCAGAACAACTCAAAATCTCACTTCTTTTGTGATCAGACACAGCATAAATGAACGGTGAGGTTTCATATTGTTACAGCTTCATGTCATAGTATAAATATTGAAGATTTTACAGTTTCAGTTGAAAATTTATATGGAATAATCAAGTTGCAGAGTAGGGAGGCAAACCGTTTTATGAGATGTACTGTAATTGTACTGACCTATTCCTGCTACTGATGAAATAGGGGCAATAAAGTGAAAATCTTACTGTTTCTTTGTCCTCGGTCTGAGTATGACCTAAATGCTGCAAATCTTGACAAAAAAGAAGCTGTTTCTGCATGTGAGTTGGCTTTATTGTTGGAAGTATTTATTAGGAAAACAGATTTTACTTGAATTGTTGAGTGTGAGGCTCTCCAGCCTTCCTCTACAGCATCTAGCCCTGACCTCTGTCAGAAACGGAATCCAAAAGTAGGTGAATTCGGAGTTTAAGCAGCACCGTAAACCTCATTTTGATATGTCATTATTTCAAGCAAAAAAACCCCAAAATTACTCTCAATTTTATCTTTTTGAATTTTTCATAACTAGTAGAACATAAAATAAAGATGAAGTAGGTAAGGTGTATTATTTATATTCATGCCTTTAAAAAACATTTACAAAATACAAACAAGGAAGAAAAAGTGTGGACATACTATGGATGCTAACACACTACCCTTCATCGTAGGTTTCTCACACTGTTTTCCCCTGTAAATTTTAAATGTGCAAGATGAATTTTATCATTTCTCAAGAGGATTTATTCCTTAGGCCATATCTAGCAATTCCTTGATTGATAGACCAAAGACAGAACTGTGACTTGAAGCATTACCACATTTCTACAGAGGGTGCTCTGCTGCTCTGAGTTTTCAAGAGAGACGGTCACTATTCTCAAAAAATAAGCAAGTGAAGTGACTTTGCTTGTTGAGCATGAGCTCAAGGGAGCATGAGATACTACTCTGTGAGTGGATACACCATTGATTAGAAAACAGTGATTGTGTACATGCATCACTATTTTTCATTCAGCCCTTCATTCGTTCAAATATATTTTCCAACAGTGTTTCATACTTCAGAAATTCTTTCTGAGTGCTAAGGCAGCAATAAGGAAAATTAATCCTTGCATTAATTTTCGGCTTATTTATCCACTTCAGTTAGGAAGCTCAGGACGCCACCACTTCCCCAGGGCTCACAAAGGCATGTGTGTATTCCCTCTTTTCACCCATAGGTTGATACTGTTGTAAACTTACAGCAGATCTAGTCTATATTCTTCAAGTTAGTTACCCCATCAGCTGCTTCTGTCTCAAATACGTGCTTCTTCACACTTCTCTAATTCTGCCACTTGCTTACATGATCCCAGCCTCTCTTCATTTCCCATCCACTGCACTTTGCCCCACACTCCTCCAGCCTTCTTCTACCCATCATAGTAAGTAACATTTTTACACAAAAATCTTTGAATGTTTGCTATTTCGTTGTTCTCACTTAGGGGTGGCTTCCTCTTACAAGGGTCATTGTTCTACAATTATCTCCTTAAAAGTTCCCATTTGCCGTGGAAAAAGAAGAGCAAAACACAGTAAGATTGCTGACACATTAAAGCTTCTGCCTGTCATGCTTTTGCATTTCCTTCCTTTGCTGTTTATCTGTTTCTTTTTCAGAGCTCTTTACAAGAAGGATTGTACTAAGGTCCATAACTAGGGCTCTCACATCAGGGTAGCAGTAGTGATAACACTGCTTCCAAAGCAGAATGTGCTTTGTGCTCGACACACAATAAAAAGCAAATTTCACATCCATGCTTTTTATTGAAATGTGTGGTGCTAATTCAACTGGAAGCACTCAAACCATCTCTCAAAAACTAACGCTGCAGTGACTGAGGATTGCTCAGCTCGATGGATTAAAAACTTTATATAAACTTCACACTGCCCCAGCTGTGTAGGCAGGAGTTATTCTCATGTTATGAATAGGAAACTGAAGCACAAAAAGAAGATGTGGTTTACAAACATCCTGCACTAAATCAGTCCCAAAGTACATTTAGGGCTGGAAATCATTTCTCCCCCTGATCAATCTCACAGAATAGCACAATCTCACAGAAACCTGTGCACAGCCAAGCTGCTGTTCTGAGCCTTCCCTTTTCATAATGCTGAATATTTCCAGAGAACCAACAGTCTCAGTTACACAGGATGATCCTGCTGAATCCAGAATAAACCCTACATATCCCCAAATTAATACATGTGTTTGTGGATAACTTTTAGCTTGCTTTGCTTGTTTATCTATAGAACTTAAGACTTTTCTGGTAACACTGCAGTATGCATGCAACTCTGGTATATTCTGTAACGCTCTTCAAGAAGGCCCAGAGTAGCATATTCGTATTTTTGGCAATAAATGTGAATCTATGCTAATTATTGCCCCAATTAAAAAATTACCTGAATTTGGCAAAGCAAACTGTCCCTTCCAACCCACACTAATCTATGATTCTATGATTCTATTTACACACAAAAAGACTAATCTGAAACATTCTGTGAGGGTGGTGAGCTGCTGGCACAGGTTAACCAGAGAAGCTGTGACTGCCCCATCCCTAGCCATGTTCAAGGCCAGGTTGGACAGGGCTTGAAGCAACCTGGTCTAGTGGAAGGTGTCCCTGCCCGTGACAGGGGGTTGGAACTGGATGAGCTGTAAGGTCACTTCCAACCCAAACCAGTCTGGGATTATATGATTAACTGAGGCTCTTGAGTGTATGTTACAGTTTAAAAATAAAAGCAAACCACCATTTTCTTCTTCTATTGCAGACAAAAATAAATGGCAGCCAATTAATTTTGAATAACATTTCTGTACACAAAGTTGGTGACATAATTAAGAAATGTATCCAAGCTATTACTAATTCAACATAGCTCATCAATACTACCATCAGAGAGCTGTTTATGGCCAACAGTGTCATAACTGAATTTAGGAATTGTAAATACAAATATATTTTATTCATAGAAAATTCTTGTGACTTCAATTATGCAATAAGTATTTATTTGGAATTCATTATTTTTTGTTTGATAACCATCATTAATTCATGTTCAACTGATTAAGCCTGCTGTAAAGCTTTAGTGAGCATTATACAAGACAAAATATAGCTTTGTAGAGCTCTGTACAAATTCCCTACAACTTCTGATCTGGAATCTGTGGACAATGACGTTGCACTTTTTCACATGACCACTGAATTTTATGTTACAGTAGCATTGCTAATCATGGAAATATATCATAAGTCTATTAAAAACAATGTAAATCTCTGGACAGGAAAAGAAATCTACTGATTTAGTAGAGCCTTGCTACTTTCAAACTGCACAAAGTTATTACTCTTTTCACTACCCTTTTTCAGTTCTGCATATGAGATTAAGATGTAGGGTGTTTCCTCTCCCCACCTCCAGCTCATTTTGCAGGCGTGTGCTTGCTTACCAAGCAACCAAGCTCTCAGCACAACTGCTTCAGTTAAAAAGGGTGGTATGTTTAAGTACACACAGTAAATTTAATCTTCCTTCATGCTTTTTCTTTAGCAAAGAGAGTGATAAAATTTGCATTGGAATATAAAGTAAGGTTCATATATTCCTGAGCTGACTTTTCTATTCTTTTTGCTCCAGTTTCCTGGAGCTAAGAAAACAAAGGCAAAAAGAACAAATTAAAACAGCACATATGTGACAGAGAAATAAAGACAATACCACTACTTTCTCTGTAGTTCCTGTTTCACAGAGAAATCTACTTTAGTTATCCAAGAGAACAAAAGTCCAGCCTGATGCATAAAACCATTTTACTGAAGTCAACAAAAACTGAAGAGAGAAAGACTGAATTAGTCCAACCCAAAAATGCCTACTTATAAAACCAAACAGCTGTGTTGAGATAATTTCTGGTAAGCAACGGGAGCATGAAGCTAGAAATCAGTGAACCAGAATAGCTATGCTGGAAGTTAAGCCCAATTAGCAAACAAAAGACTGAAAGGAATTGCTGTTTCCATTTCACTTTCTTCCTTCAATATTCTGGTTTAGATCTCTTGGGGTTTTTTGGAGAGAAAGCGCGGACCAAAAGGAGCAAGTGCACCGTTACAGTAGCTGTGCTGCACATCTAGGACCTGTGAATTCACTGTTCTTTCCATTTGTGAAATGGTTACTAAAAGGCAAAGACCAGAGACTTAAGGGATGTAGGTGCTCCAGTGCATGTACTGAACAGCACACCCAACTGAGCTCATGTGGCTAGGTGCCTCAATACCAATGCCTTCACCTTACATCTTTCTTTGGTATCTTTTTGTTTTCTGCCATTCATCTGAAGAAAAAGCCTAACTAACTTTGCTGGTCAGTACTGAATCTTTTGGTTTGTGAGACCTCCATCGGAAATAGGCAGCTACAAATGACCCCTTAATCCAAACACTGCCTATGTTTGCCAGGTCTAAACCCAACAGTGATCACTGCTGGATTACAAGTGACTGGAATCAAACATTTTCCTTGTTACTGTTTTCTATTGATTCTGTAAAATTAGAGAGGCATGTAAGTGGCATTAATGCTTTCTCACATTCAGCAAAATTACTGCAACAGTTCCATGTTTTCAGCAGCAAGCATAAGACATCTGCCTCACTATCACCTCTAGAGAAACCCTCTCTGCATCTTACCCTTCATAATTACGTACAGCTGTAGTCTGCATGGTTTTGGAACGAATTCCATAGAAGTCAGTAGATCCATAGCAGTGTCTCAGTCTGTACACTGATTCAGTGACCATCCTCTTTCTGAAGCATGATTAATGGCCTACAAAAGCTATACTCTATCCAAAAGCAAGTCTCACCAATATATACTTATTTTGCTTGCATGTTAGCCTGAGAAAACTACAGGTGTAGTGAAGAGACTGTAAACAACTTTTCTCCAGTTTGTCACTTCCTTTGTACCAGAAGAGAGTCTCTTCGGCAGCATCTGTTCTGCATGTGTTTAAGATTACACTTTCAGGAAACAGTCAGTCTGAGTTGCAGTAATGATCCTGAATATTGTGCATCTGCATCTTGAGTCAGAGATAAAGAAGTTATCCTTTTACTATCAGGCACAGTACAGAAATAGAATGGCAAAGACCTGTATTTAATTCTTGGGGGCATGTTTTGTATGAAAACAATTTAATATGTAAATGATCAAACTTAGTGGCACAGTGCTATTGATATTATGGAATATCCAGGAATCCTCACCAAATGGTTATAACTTTGCTGTGATAGATGTTGTACAAATTCACAGGGTCAGAACTGCTACTGGTCCAAACTTACTTAATATGAGGAAAATGTGTCTTACTTGATTTCACTTCCTCCAACCCTTTTACAAGCTTTCTCATGTGCATAACCATCTACTTTCCTTACACTGCCATGCTTGCTTTTTAGAAATATCACAAAAGTATTTATTTTTTTCCCCTTTCCAAAGTTCAATATGAACTCAGCCAGAACATATTCTTAAAATTACTTTTTCCATAAAAACAAGAACCATCCACTGACTTCTGAGTTCACACAACTGCTGGAAAACTCATCTGTGAAGCTGACTTTCAAAATTTCTAGCACCACAGACACCTACGTCACACACTAACTCTAAGAATTTAATTTGAATTTGTCAAAACCACAACATGGTCACTTTGCAGTGAGCTTGTAAAATTATATGTAGGACAAAAGACAAAGTGATATATCTAGAACCACAATTTAAACAGGTAATGTAACTCCACATGCAGCAGGAAAGCTTTTGTGTAGTAAAGGAAATATTCAGAACATCAAATACTACACTATTAGTGATTGCTTTTGGTGATAAAATATATTATTCATAATAATTCATATTAAATTCAATTCAAATATTCATACTAAGAGATATAATTCATAAAATAAATATTGGTTATCAGTCAGCACTCCGAAAAATCAAGATCAGACGTTCTCGGAGTGTCTCATAAAGTAATCCTTCATGAAAGGAAAGATATTGCTGGTTTCAATGAAAATCAACTCAGTGGAATATACAGATTAAAGACTGAAAGAACAGCTTCCTTGCCCTTTAGTGACAGCAATGGATTCTAAAATGAAACCCAGCAGGTAGGAAGATGCTAAGTGGATTTAAAGAGCTCTCCTATCATATAGTGCTTGAATACCAAATCACAGGTTTGTTAAACGCATTACGGGTCCCACCCATCAACTTTATTTCTTGTTGGATTGTGCTTGTGGGGGGATTGGTTGGTTGGGATTTTTAAGGAATCCAATTGGAAATGTACTGAGATAATACCCCTCTGAACTAAGCAATTCTTTTTAATAAACCATCATTGCTCACCAGTAATAAACATTTTTTCTTATACTGCTAGAGAGCCCATGCAGGCACTCACACACATTCACTATTCTACAATACCAGAGAGGAGACCATCCACAATTTTTATTCATTAAGCCTTTACTTAAACTGAGGTAGCAATATAGCCATCCCAGGGAACATGATTGCTTAGAAAACTGATAATAGTACCAAGTTCTCTTCTACTGGCTTAAATCAGGAATGTAACAAAAAGAGCTACTGTCATTTCCATTAATCTAAGTTAGTTTGCTCACTACTTCCTGCTGTATCCTTTTTAGCTAAGGAGAGAATTGTTT
The DNA here is from genome assembly GCF_037157495.1 of Lathamus discolor. Lineage (NCBI taxonomy): Eukaryota > Metazoa > Chordata > Aves > Psittaciformes > Psittacidae > Lathamus > Lathamus discolor. The sequence continues at coordinate 78,630,229 of NC_088889.1, forward strand.
TTGTTGAGAACTGAAGTGAGCACATGGACACAACATTCAAATACAATAATACTGCTTTACATCTCTGTGACAATATAACTGGATATTAGTGTAATTTACTCCCACTTTAAGTGTCCTTTTCACTGACAGAACAGCATGAAGAAATCTTCATGTAAATGAAAATAAATCCCCCATGAATTCTAGGACAAAATTATGATGTAGTCAATGCAAAACAGTGAACAAAACTTGGATGTGGATGGAAAACACACAATTAAAATATCAATCCAACTTGAGGGCTTTCCAAGTATTGCAAAATAAATAGGGAATATCTATTTAGTTCACACTTAGACAACAAATCATAATTTCTTGGAACTCTAGAGATGATAGCAGTAAGGCACATGATTAATATACATTATGGTATATTAATCACACATTATGGTGTGTCTGTATTCTGTCGCCAGTGTAGAACATGAACTGCCTGGGAGGATATCAGTCTCTTGCAGTGGCTACTTAACACCTCTCTGGCAGTATAGAATGATCCATGGGGATCATTCTCAGAACAACAACAAGAAAATTAAACCCTGTATCTTACAAGAGGTGACATCAAATGGCATTATTAGATGTTGCGTACCTACAGGATACTTCATCATGCAAAAGATCCCAGGCTATCAGAGACCTCGCTGCTATGCTACCACAGTATAGTTATACAGATTTAGAGACAATGCTGCCGTCTATGCTGCCTCCAGACTTCATTAAGCTCACAAAATGTTCAGATAGGCCACTGATTTAGCAGAGCTGCTTTATAAAGGTGAATAAATACCAAAAAGTTGCTGCCTTCACGCCCTCCAGTTCGCACACTATTCAGGAAGCAGGGAAGAAGAGGGTGCACAAGGGAAGCCTCTCCCTCACCCTGCAGAATTTGTGCTGCGGGACGCTGTGTGCTCTGGAAATGATGCAGCTTGGGATGCAGAGTCACCTGGGGCAGCCTGGACACAGGGGATTTCTTAAATTCCCCTGCTAACAAGATTGTGTGTATTACACACTCTCACAGGGTATCATTTTACAATCCTCACCCCACAGGCATACCAGCATATGTTTTACTAACTACTCCAAGGAGTACCTTTATACAAATGAAATAACCTGCAGAAGCACAACACCTAATACTTTTCCCACACAGTTTACTAAGCACAGGGAAGTAACCTGAAGTGTAAGACAGTCCTGCAAGACTCTCACATACCTCCATCATATACTCTGGAGCTTTTCCTTCTCCTGCTTTTTAAAATTACGAGGCAAGAATCCTCCTCTCTGATGTGACATCTGGTCTACTACTTCAGACAATCCCTTGTCTACCTACTGAAAACACATGGTTAAACCCCAGTTCTTCACCTGTGCTACCCTCTCTGCCTCATGCCAATCTTACTTTAAAACTGAGAGCAAAACAAAGGCAAACTAGTATTCCCATCATGATGATAGTTTTGGGCTAATGAAGATGTATCTTAGACATTCATAATTAGATTTCACAACCAGAGAGATTTCATAAACTAGTTTTCCATCCTGTTTATCAACTGGTATTAACTAGTTTATCAAAGTAAGACTCAGTAAAATGGTTTAAAAGCATCATGAGTAGACCTAAAGAGGGCAGAAAGGGAAATGTATGGGATGCTAAATCAAAAGAAAGACAAACTACAGTACAAAAGATAATAAGCAAATTCAGTTTTAAACAGCTTAATTTTGTTTCATCTCTTCCTAATTTTCTCTTAATTCCTCCCCCGTCCACCACACTTTGTAAAAAAAATGGTTATAGAAACACAGTGTTGTTCCCCTCAATAAATACCTTTTGCATATATAAAGAAGCCAACTAAAGAACTTTTGTCTATTTGTTATCTATTTTATGTAGTATTTCTACTTCAGTCTATTTTACAGAATGTAATATTTTTAATGCAGTAGAGTTTCAATCCACTAAAACGTAACAATTTCAAATGCTGCTTTTTCAGTTTTAGGTATATGTATCATTAAGACAGCACAAAAATTCTTCGAATTGCATTTTTAACAGGATAGTCAAACTATTCACAGTGAAACGTTCTTAATTATCAGACTGAATCCTTGCTGTCAGCACTGTACTTTAAAAATGTGACATCTAATTTTATTTAATTCTTTCCCAGATTCTGCAGCAAAAAGGTTGAAGAATGTGTGCGATTATGGGCTAAGAAGGAGTGGTAAGGCAGTGGTAGTACAACAGGTAAGCAAAGAAAGCTATTTAAATTGCAGGGAGTTAATCATCTCAGTGTCTAAGACAAATATTCTACCATTCAGATTACCAACTAGTCTAGTTTTGTGCATGTTTTCTACCAGTGTGTTTTATTAGTAAGTACTTAAAAACTTCATACAGTATTTGCAAGATTTATCTTAAGGTCTTTCTTGGTATTTTATCCCTACAAATGCAAGGCCACCTAGTTGGAGCTTCTCATGGCTGATTTCTTTCTCCGCTAATGCTCAGCAGCTATTGTTTTATTGCAATGTATTTACAAGAAACAGGCAATTTTTTTTTAGGTGCCAAGAGCTTCAAGCTTTGCTTGTTTATAGCTCCTCTGTGCACCACTACACATCTCTTGGATTCAACTGCCAATGTAAGGGATTAAGGGGCTAAGCAAGTTTGACTGGTGCAGGATTCTTTCAAACAAGTTCCTCTAGCTCAACTCTTTCACTGGCATTTTTTATTTAATGATAACTGCCAAAAAAAAAAAAATCCCTTGGTGCAGCAGGAGTGACAAAACAATCACACATTTCAGGCACAACTCAGTATCTATTCACACCTCTGGAAAAAAAAAAAATACGTTGACAAAATTATAAAGCTCTCTGGCCTGTTGGCTTGCTTTGGTGGGCTTTTTGTTTAGGTTTTTTGAGATGCCTCAACTGATCTTCAGGTTGTTAGAGAGGGTTGGAACAAGTGTTTCCTGCCCACAGGACAGTAAGTATTCAATTAAGCTCCCATAAGAGAAAATAACTTTAAAGTTATCCTAGAGAAATCTCACATCAACATTCTTCCATCACTGCCTTGTTTCAGACTACCTGACATCTTTCCTTAGCTCCTGTTCCCCATGTATCAGTGATGCTCCTGGTGTTTCATCACTAGAAATGGAAATTGTTCCTTACATGAAATACAGGCAGCTTTACTTCTGTTTGTAGGGAGGACTGAATTTTCTAGGGAGGCCTGAATTTTCATTGCTGATGAAAAGAGTTATTTAGTAATACCAGCAATGAAATTCAGGGCTAGCCCCAAAAGCACCTCTGCTGATGCAACTCATTTCTGACCAGTCTTGCTATTTGCTCCTTGTTTCCTGGGCACAGATATTAAACTTGTAATACAAACTATAACCTTTTTTTCTTCTTGCACAAATGGAGATGGGTCCCTCTTTCTCTTGCTTCTTAGCTCCTGATCCTTGAAGTGAAGTACAATTGTGTTCACTTACAGCTATGCAAGTATGTTGCTGTTGTCATCATTCTGTTTGGTTTTTAAATTATGATCACATTAAATCAATTTATATTTTTAAAAGATATCCACACACAAATCATTATTTGGTAAAAGGTGCTGGTAGATCACAGTGTAATTGTGAGAGAGCAGGAAGTAGGAAGAAAAGAATCACCAAAACAAGAGTAGTTTTGATCACACAGTTGAATGCCCATACAAACATTCCTAATAAAATTTGTGGATGACACAGTGACAGAAACTGTATGGAAAGACTTCATCTCTCAAGGAAGTTGCACTGAAACAAATACAAAGCAGAATTATAGACCGAGGAGCATGGAATACAGGTCCTACCCAAGGGAATGACAGATTGAAGAAAAACAACCTGCAATTCTGACAAGGAAATAGAGAATAAGTGTAAAGGAATTTATATACTCCATCATGATGCTAGCTAGAGACAAAAATAAACCCTAATTCAGTATCTGACAAAGAAAGAAGAATAAAGAGTAAGAACGAGATAACATTCCAGTGCATATGACTATACAACATTTCACAATCACAGTTCTAAGGACAGATGAGAAATTAGCAGAAAAGTTTAAATACATAGCGAACTATAGTTTCAGTATGAAGTGCAAGGTCCTGCACCTGGGTAGGGGCAATCACAGGCGCAGCTACAGGATGGGTGGAAAAATGATTCAAAGTGGTCCTGTAGAGAAGGACTTCGGGGTGTTGGTCGATGAGAAAATGAACATGAGCTGGCTTCAGTGTGCACTCGCAGCCCAGAAAGCCAACCGTATCCTGGGCTGCTTCAAAAGGAGTGTGACCAGCAGGTCGAGGGAGGTGATCCTGCCCCTCTGCTCTCGTGAGACCCCACTTGGAACACTGCGTACAGTTTTGGTTTCCTCAACATAAAAAGGACATGGAACTGTTTAACAAGTCCAGAGGAGGGCTACGAGGATGATCAGGGGACTGGAGCACCTCCCATATGAAGAGAGGCTGAGAAAGTTGGGGCTGTTCAGCCTGGAGAAGAGAAGGCTGCGTGGAGACCTCATAGCAGCCTTCAAGTATCTGAGGGGGGCCTATAACAGACTCTCATTAGGGCCTGTAATGACAGGACAAGGGATAATGGGTTAAAACTTAAACAGGGAAAGTTTAGATTGGATATAAGGAAGAAGTTTTTTACTGTAAGGTTGGTGAGGCACTGGAACGGGTTGCCTAAGGAAGTTGTGAATGCTCCATCCCTGGCGGTGTTCAAGACCAAGTTGGCCAGAGGCTTGGGTGACATGGTTTAGTGTGGGGGGTCCCTGCCCATGGAAGGGGGCCTGGAACTAAAAGATCTTAAGGCCCTTTCCAACCCTAACTTTTCTATGATTCTATATAATAAATATGATTGTGAGGTTAAAAAACTGCGTCTTATTATTGGTAGACAAAGACTTGATATCTTTAACCTATGTAAAAGAGGTCTCTATTGTTATGTGATGCTACCACCTAAGTAGCTTCAAGGAGAGAAAAGGGACAACAACCGCAAGACAGAGTAACTCAGCTGTAGGGCAAATGTTCCTCACAGTGACGGTGACTAACCACCATATAGGAAAAACCTATAAAGGCAAATCGCAGATTTCTGATTTCTTGACAACCCAGGCCTTTCTGAATAGATACTTATTAATCAGTTTTCCCTACAGTTACACTCAAATGACATTTGTGATGTGCAGAATAGTCATGACCTATCTCACACCATGCAAACTGACTGACAGAATGTACTCTTTGTGTATTTAAAACTTGTAAGAGTAAACATCCCATATGTTTTACCTCTGTAACATGTGGGAATAACCATAACTTAGTAAATTAAGTATATAAGTCTCTTCCCTACTTTCATCTAAAAATATATGTATTTCTCACTTAGAATCATTCCCTTTTGGCACGAGGGAGGCTTGACAGCTCTTGGCATAAAAGAACATGTGATTAACACATGTGGGCTCAGTGTTCCTCATTTGAGAATACTGGCTTCGTTTGTATGGAATACAAATATGTCACATTTCCTCAATATCTGAAACAGAGCATTTATATTTATGAGGATACAAACTCATTTTCTCAAGTCTCTGATATTTGTTGAAAATTAATCATCCCCTTGCGAAACACATTCACTAGAATATTCATAGGAAGCAAACATAACGAATAATCATATTCAACTTTCATAATCAAGGTTCCCAAAGCAATTTGCAGGAGATAGGTATCATAATGCCCAGCTATGGACAGGGAAACTGAGGTGTAATATTAACTTGCTAAACATCAATAGCAGAAATGTATTACACACTAGATTTTTTGGCAAATCCCTGCAATTCCTGTTCCTCTAATGCACAAAGATAGTAAAAAAACCCAAAAACCTTTAATTTCAATCAACATTAATATATTTCTGTGATCTTGTGATCTTCAGCAAGATTTCCCTGAAGCAACTGGTATTTCTCCATAATGTTTAGAATGTCTGTGTTCTTCAAGACTTGCTTATTTTACTTGAGCTCCCTGAACTATCATACTAAAAATCTGAAAACCTAGAAGAGGTCTTCTGACTTTATTTGTAGGAATGCTGCGAAGTCAGAAATATTATGTGAAGCCTCTGTTCAACAATTTTTACTTTCATTCTGGTCTAATAAAAGTAGATTCAAGTAAAATTTCTTGTTTGTACAATAAGATAAGGACAAAAGGTCACCATAACCAAAGTTTGTTTAATCTTCATGCTATCATATTTTTGAAAGTATATTTTATGAAGGGAAAAAACCCTCAGCTTAAAATTTAACTTTGCAAATTCGTAAGATACCATTCTTCCATTACCATTATAATTTTAATTGAGGCTAAAGGATCCAACCTTTAACTCTACATGGAGAAAGAATTTTAACCTTGCTTTTCACAGTTAGTGGGGGATAACTGGATTTGTTCCTTAAAAAAATGAGAACACTGAAATTTTAAAACATTGCACTGGCATTTCCTCTCCATTTATGTACCTATACTTTGATGATGAAGTCGATTCACAGCCCAACTTAACAAGCATAACTATATATATACTCACTTCTTACTGCTGAGTTTAATAGTTTCTTATAAAATGATATATGCTGATGTAAATATAGCTAACAAAGTAATTATATTCACAAAATACTTAATAAATTTCCTTCTCCACATAAAGACTGAAAAATAACATCTCCGCCCTTTGCTTAGTGATTTTAACGTGAAACCACTGGTGAAGTTGTCAACATATTCTCAGTGTAATACATTGAGCCAGTATGTGTGGTTGTCAAATAACTGGAGGCAAGAAGTGACTGAATTCCTTTAGGATTTTAAAGTCCTACTGCATTTTTGCTTGGATACATTGTCCTGGGTTTACCAGGAGCCGTTTTGCTCCTTCTTAGTAACTGGTGCAAGCTCTGTGTTTTGACTTCCAGCCTGGGCAGAGAGCTGATAACACCGATTGTTTTTAATTGTTGCTAAGTAATGTTTATTCTGGCCAAGGACTCTGTGAGTCTCATGCTCTGCTGGGGACGAGGGAGGCCGGGAGGAAGCAGAGACAGGACACCTGACCCAAACTAGCCAAAGAGGTATTCCATACCACAGCACGTCATGCCCGGAGAGGTAACTGGGAGTTACCCGGAAGGGGCGGGCTCTCTCTCTCTTCGGGGGGGTCGAACTCGTTCGGCGGTGGTATCGTATTCTCTTGTTATTTTCTCTTATCAATATTATCATTGGTGGTAGCAACAGTGATTTGTGTTATACCTTAGTTACTGGGCTGTTCTTATCTCAACCCGTGGGAGTTACATTCTCCTGATTTTCCTCCCCATCCCTCCGGGAGTGGGGAGGGTGGGGGGGGGTGGTGTGAGTGGACGACCTGTGTGGATTGGTTTAAACTATGACATACATCTTTTCTGGGCCATTAAGACACAGTTGTCAAAAGAATAGATGAAAAAAGTTTTTAATGTTTTATTGTTGAGTGACAGTTTGAAGGACTTCCTCTATCTCAGTATCCAGGGTTTACGCTGTAAACCTGTATTTTATCTGCACACACTCAACCCCCAAAGCAGTCTGCTAAGGGTAAAACTCGTTTTAGAGAAAACATAACAGAGTTTTCTGGATTCTGATCACACATCCTACATTACTGCATTATCTAATATGATCCCCTTCATTAATGCATATGCTAGTTCTTCCGCACCACCCAACAGGAGCTGCTCATTGCCTATGCTGACTGACATGCAACCCTTAGGAATGTGGTCTAACTACACACATGGACCAAACCATATTGTGCTATTACTCCCAGTTATGCTGCTCTGATGTCCAAGCCACTCAACATACACAAAGCATGGAGAAACATGACTGGTGAGGGATGAAGAACAGTAAAGTAGGGATTCTATGGGTCCAGTAAGAGCAAAAGGAAAACTGAGGAAAATACAGGCCCACTGCTCAGTGAGGTGAAGGATGCTGTGGTAGGGATATAGGAAGGCCTCAACGAGGGTTAATCTTAAATGGCAAGGTCTACTTACAGACATCCTGGGGGACACGAAGTGAAGTACTGCTCATAGTGGAGGAAGACTGATCCACACTGCACAAACTGGACATACACAAGTCCAAGCAGTGAGACAGGAGACATCTGAGGCTTTAGGTACAAAAAAGACAACGTCAAACAAACCAGACTAAGTCAGGTGGAAAGCTACCAATGTAGGCAGTGGATACTGCATATTACATAGAAGGAGAGACTGAGAGTTGGTTTTTTTCAACCTGAAGCAGACACACAAGCCTTAGAAGATGGGAGCAGGAAGGAGATCTACTGCTTTCTAGAACTGCCTACTGGGAGGTGTGGAGATGACAGCGCCAAACTGAAGTGAGTGGAAAAGGCGAATCTCTACCCTTGCGGATATTTCAAACTCGAGTGTGCAAGGCCATAAGAAATCTGATCCAAATTACAAACAACATAATTATAATTTGTTGATTTTAATCATCAACACAATTACAGTTTCAACATAAAACATCACATAACATCAACACAATTATACTCTACTGATTGTAATCATCAACATGATTATAATATCAACATCAACATATAAGATATAGCATCAACATAATTATAACTGGTTGACTGTAGTCAAGTTTTTTTTTTTTTTCTCTCCATATGACTATTGATATTAATATTTTGGAAGAAAGAATCTTTAGTACTTTTTCTACTTTGGATAAAATGCAAAGGTAGGAAGTCATATTCTAACTCTGCCATTCACTTAAGCTCATTCCCTGAAACTCCTTACCTTTAAGAACACACCCATGTTCAAGCTCTACTGAGGAAAAATGAGTGGGAAAATTGAGGAGACACCAAAGATGGCAATGAAAGACTTAGAAAAATCAAATAATGGAAACTAATGCAATTTCAAAACCTGTTCATACTGACCATACTGACACAAAGCTTCACTTTCTGTAATACTGTGCACATTAGAGCAAGTATGCAGAAAGCTGGGGAGAAATCCCACAGGCTTATGCCAGTGCAGATGAAGAGGTAATACAGAAACACCTCAGTGGAGGAAACAGTCCGGAATGCTCAGTGAGAAGTCACTCTACTGCAAAGTACTATATGACTGTGAGGCAAATAAAAGGCTAGGAGAATCCTGGGCAGTTTAGAAAGGAAAAGTAAGTCAAAGTGCTGAGAACAGCTTCTCTATACTTGTGGGAGTTATGCCTCAGTTTCTGACAGTTCAGTACAGAAAGACAGGTGCATTTGACAGATGTACTTTATTTTCAAGACTGAAGAAAATTCCAGACATATACAATAAAACACTTATTTCATCCTATAAAAATGAACAGAAGAGTTTGCTGAAATCCTAGCAACGCACAAGTAGGTGAAAGAAAGTACTAAAACATGCAAATGGGAGGTACAGGATTAAATGCTATTTATGTTTTCGTAAATGTCTTTTTCATAAATTATTTATGTTTTCATTCACCTTTCCATGACCCTTACTTCATTCACTGTACAGGGGTTGTTACAGTATTGTTACTACTCTACACTTCAGTGTGGGCAGAGGGGACAGGTCAGGACATGGACATCATCTCATTCAGCCAGAGTTTTGTTTGCCTTAGTTCTTCCCCCAGGTTACATGGAACTAGCAAAAGCTCTAAGTCCAGCTAACTGGCTGACCACTTCCTGGTAGAACCAGCCATAGTCTTTCATAAACTGCATGTAGAGGTTAATGCCTTACTCTATTATTATTTTTCAGCCGTTCATCCCTTTTTCCTTACAGACGATGGACTCCAGAGTTTTTCCATCCTACAAACATCAGTGGACTGTGAGGAGCAACAGGATATAGGAGAATAAAGTCTATCAGAGTACACTCGACATCATTTGAATTAGTATCTGTTCCAATATGCAAAAAGCAACAAGACTGACCACAGACGATCAATTCTAGTATGTTCTGCTGATCATGCAAAGCAAGAAGTGGTGGGGGGTTAATTAACAATACTTGGTTTGAATAATATGAAGAACTGACCTGACTGTGGGATTAATCAGACTACAGAACAAATAGTCTCCCAAAGGAAGAGGTAGAATTTCCACAGCTTGAAACATTATGACAAGATTCAATGAAACTAAGGGGAATCCACAGCAAAATAACCACATCATGACTTCATAAAGTGGTACAGTAGACATTTAATAGGTATACTCCAACTTCAAGTTATTAAAAAATTAAACCTGCATACTGAAAGAACTGCTTGGTCCTATAGCCAGAGGTTGGGCATGAGTATACACAATTTCTGTAACACAAGAACAAACACCAACAGTAACAAAATATTGGAGCTGAAGATTCATCCCTGGACAAGAGCATGGTATCTTGCTCAACCTCTAATGCACTGGAAGGAATCACAAAAGCAACACCTATCACCTTCCAACTTGCTGCCATGTGGAGGTGGGAAACTCCTGGGAAAAAGCCTAATTAGCCTATAACTTTTTATCACATGCAAATGCATTCCTTGCATTGAAAAATGGTGGCAAAAGGTATATACTTCTGTGCATACTGCTGGTAAGGTGACATAAAGCCTGGTCTCCTTCTGTGAATTCCTGAAGACAGGGAAAAAATAATAATTAAAAAAAAAAAAGCACTAGTGATTTCTGCTATACTTCCAAAATACCAATCGGCTGGGGTTTCTGTCTAAATAAAACTCACTCTTGTTGCAGCCTATTTCCTCGCATCTTTTTATTAAATATCAGTATCTTTCTCTTTGCCCTTTTAAGCCTTGAAATCCACCTCTGCAATGCAGCATCTTCTTTACTTAACACAATGATCATACTCAGCTCCTCTGCAGCTGAATCCTTTTAAACCCCACATCTATCAAGTAAACCCCAAACTTTTTATCCTGTTTGCCATGACAAAACCTTCCTCTACATTTTAAAATACTTTATGTTCAGTGCAGCCAAACTGTTTCAAGAAGCCTTTAAACTAAGCAGCTTATAAATATTGTGCCATTTTGAAGATGCATGCCGTATTCAAAGAAACTCTTGCAAATCTTATCAGTTTACCACTTCTACTACAGTCATGCTTTAAGATTTGAAGCAAGTCAGATCACACAGAAACAGATGCAACAAAAATATTCTTTTTCTCACTATTTTTCTTAAACAGATCTCAGTGCAACACTCCTACTCTTAATTAAACCTCAGTAATGACTCAAGCTTCTTTCAAGTTTGTTTATTTCACTACCTAACTAATAAAAATGCCCTAAAAATTCAAAACTACATTATACATTATATCTACTGCCCCTTCTAGCAAAATTTTCTGCAGAGAGGGGAAAAGGAAGGAAGTGCTTGGAACAGCTCTCCAGAAACTTATTTTAGCTACCAGAGAAATTTGTTTTTGCTGGATAAGAATTTCAGTTACTAACCCAAAAATCCATGTGCTTTACAAACCATGACTTGTATTAGAAGGATTTGCAAAAAACCAGCATACTTGTCACACTGATGCACTTCATAAATGCAAGCCTCCTATATATATGTACAGTATTGTGGAACAGAAGAATTGCTAAACAAATTACTGCATTTCACTACCCAGCAGGGTAATAACCATAGCAACATCTCACAGAAGAGGAGGAAGGTTGAGAAACTGTAGCTCTGGGATTAGATATTTGTAGACTCCATTTTGAAGATAAAATCTTTATTTAATTAAATGTTTATTTATTTTTTTGAAAAAAAAAAGCCTTACGCGTCTACAATAGATTAGAAAATTCATACACAAAAGTATATAAACCTTGCAGAAATTGCTAATTGCCATATTTTACAAAATTTTACTAAAAAAGAATAAAAATTAGGTACATCCACAAGAGTAACTGTGTAGATATTAAGCATATAAAAGGATGAGGTGAATATACAAAGGTTAGACAATTTAGTTTTCAATATGTAGCTCCTTCTGGGACTCACCATCATGCAACATATGCATTTACTAATATGGTTATGAGCACAGTCTAGCTCATTTTGTTTTTCTTGGCTTAGAAATCAGTTACACCCTTTAAAATTCATTCAATAAGCTGCTGGCCAATTTAAAAGGTAAGTTCAGAATCACAGGGACAGACTGGAGAGGTCTAGGAGTTGAGTTTTGTCTGGCTTTAGAAGTACCTTAAAGTCTGCCTGTCTACCTGAAATTCTTCAGCTTTTTGACCAAGAAACCTTCCTGAATATTTCATTCCAAAGGTCTTTTCAGATACAATGATCATTTCAATGTACTCTAACTTACAAACGCAAAGGTGCAATAAAACTGAATGAATTGTATTTGGATTGTGATGCCCAGAACCACAGAAAGTTGCAAGGAACCTCCAGAGGCCTCTAGTCCAAAACCACACACAAAGGAAATGTGGCTAAAGAAGGTTGCCAAAGGCTGTATCCAGTGAAGTCTTGAACATCTACAGGAACAGACATCCTCTCTGAGCCTCATTCCAATAATTTACCATTCCTACACTGAAAGTTTTTCCTTACATCAAGTGGAATTTCCCATATTCCAATCTGTTGCCTCTTGACCTATGCCTCTGAGACAAGTTCATCTCCATCAGGACTCCGCAATGCTGCAATTAGGCAGTTGTAGATCACAGTAACATCCTCCCTGGTCCTTGTCTTCTCTGGTCTGAACAAATGCAGCACTCTGAGCCTCTAATCATACATCATATGACACAATCCCAGTCTTTTGATAACCCTCTACTGGACTCCATTGTCTTTGTCAATGTCTTCCCTGTTCTAGAGTGCCAAACCCACATAAAGTGTTCCAGGATATCTATCCAAGTTTGAATCTCTGTTAAGACAGATTCAAATCCATCTCTCGTGAAAATGACCACTAAATCTTGGGAATTTCTCAGAACTTGAAGGACAGTTTTGTTCAGCCTATGTTTTACGTATACAACTTGATTCCATGTTTCTCCAGAAGAGACTTTTAATCCATATTCTCCATTTGCATTTCTTTATAACTTTTATTTTATAAAAATATAAAATCTTATAAAAGATTTTTGTCCTTCCAGTTCTTTAAGTATACCAAGGTAGGTAAAACCTTCCTTTTCTTTTTATGCTGCTGCCTGGGCTCTGTAATGAGATTGCTTTATACAGTACCATAACAATATAGAAAAACTCTGCTTGAATTCTATGACAGCAAACTGATCATTAACAAGGACAGATTAAAGAGCTCTTTCAGAAATGGAGAAACATCTAACAAAGGCTCAGTCAACCAGAAATTATTGTAACAATCTAATTCAACTGTTTTTCAAAGTGCAGGAAGATTCCAGCAAAATAACACTTCTTCAGACACAACATTCCATGGGAGCATCAGCATTTCAGTTTCCATCAGAATTTTACTTCTGAAGCAAGCCTCCCATTGCCCATACATTCTCTGCTCACCCAGAAGACCAGTTCTGAACCTCAAGGACTATACTTCCCCCACGTGCGATTCCAGTAAAAGAAGTGTAAACTCTGTGCCAGTATTCAGTATAGTTCGCTTACTCATGGGCATGAAGTCCATGGCACCAGACTAAAACTAGTATGAAGTAAAACCCCAGAAATAATTACAGTGTGAATTTCATGTCCTCAATACCAGTTCAGGTCCTCAGTACCATGAAGACAGTCAGAGGGCTGGAGCACCATCCCTATGAGGACAGAGCTGGGTTTGTTCAGGGTGGAGAAGAGAAGGCTCAGGGGAGACCTTATAACAGTCTTCCAATACCTAAAGGAGGCCGACAAAAACTATGGAGAGGGACTTTTTACAGGGGCATATAGTGACAGAACAAGGGGGAATGGCTTTAAACCGACCAAGGCAAGATTTAGATTAGATAGTAGGAAGAAGTTCTTCCTTGTGAGGGTGGTGAGCTGCTGGCACAGGTTAACCAGTTAACCAGAGAGGCTGTGGCTGCCTGTCCTGGGTTTACCAGTACCAGTTTTGCTCCTTCTTAGTAGCTGGGGCAAGTTCTGTGTTTTGACTTCCAGCCTGGACAGAGAGCACTTTGGGAGTCTCATGCTCTGCCGGGGATGAGGGGAGGCCAGGAGGAAGCAGAGACAGGACACCTGACCTAAGCTAGCCAAAGAGGTACTCCATACCACAGAACGTCATGCCCAGGGAGGTAACTGGGAGTTACCCGGAAGGGCACAGTCTCTCTTTGGGGGGGGTCGAACTCATTTGGCAGTGGTATCGTATTCTCTTTTGTTATTTTCTCTTATCAATATTATCATTGGTGGTAGCAGTAGTGGTTTGTGTTATACCTTAGTTACTGGGCTGTTCTTATCTCAACCCATGGGAGTTACATTCTCTCGATTCTCCACCCCATCCCTCCTGGAGCGGGGAGGGTTGGGGCAGGGGGGAAGGAAAGAAAGAGGGAGAAAAAGAAAAGGTGTGTGTGGGGGGGAAGTGAGTGAACGAGCTTTTGTGGTTGGGTTTAAACCACGACAGTTCTTTGTGGGGCACGAAGGGTTGAGATAACGACAGATCTGACCGGATTAATAGTCACTCGTCACAATGCTGATTTATTGGCTCTCAAATTTGTTTCTCTTGATCTCACAGTTTCAGAATGCTGTACATTACGTAGAGCCGGTATTTGTTGTGTTGGTGTTTTTCAAGTGTGGGGCTTGGGCTAAGGTTTTTGTCTCATTGTACTTTATGATAATGACTTGTAATACAATAGAACCATTGATCATGAAACTGATCAGTCTTATGTTCCCAGTGTGGTCACCACCTTTATACTTTGGGAGGTTTATTATAAAAGTGCTTAGCAATTACACATCTTTTTTCTCCTTCTTGGGGGCTCAACCTGTGAAGGAGACATTCTTTTACCCTCCCAGCCCCCCTCTCAGACCATTTACAGCATCATTTGAGAGTTTTGAAGTTCTTGAATGGCCTTTTAATACTGTTGAGATCTGTCTGCTGATTGTGATGAGGATCACTATGTTGGCACACATACAGAGTGTGTTTTGCCCACAACCATTTTGTCTGATTTCAAGAGTTAAGCAGAGTCAGGTTTGGGCCTTGTCTGGGGTTAAACGACAATATAGGAGGACCAAGAGATTTTCCCCGAGGCTGGACAGCCATGAGTGGCAGGGTGTGTGGGATGGATAGTATGGGTAAGTATCTAGGTCAGTGGGCTCCTCCAGTACTTTGGAATTCCACCACCGAACAAGTGCAAAATCCGGAAGAATTAGTAAAACAGTTAAATGAGGTGTGTGGTCAGTCTGGCCATACCAGAGATGAACAAATCATGGCAACGTGCTGGGGCTTGGCCTATGCTTACAGGGCCTTTTCAACACTATCCAGCACCTTCAAAAGGAAAAAAATGCCCCTGCATCTGAGGGCAAAGCAACAGTCAGCGCAGCTACTCCAGCTCCAAGCACAGCAGCTACACCACCCCCAGCGACAAGTACAGTGGCTACCCAAACTTTGGCTGCAACAGACAGCACCGCTACCCCAGCTCCAAGCACAGCAGCTACACCACCCCCAGCGACAAGTACAATTGCTGCTCAAACCACAGTGATAATCACTGCAGCTAAACCAGAGGACCAATTTGTACCAATATCGGTTGCCCCTGTAAGCAAGAGAAAAAGCAAAAAAGAGGCGAGAAGGGTGAATCAAGATGAAGAAACAATGTATTCACCACCCGGTCCAGCATTTGAGCCGGAGTCATCATCACATGACAAAGAAGAAGAGGTGACTTCTCGACCTCAGACCTCAACCGAGCTACAGAATATGCGAAAAGATTTTACCCATCAACCAGGGGAGCACATCATCACCTGATTGCTCCGATGCTGGGACAATGGGGCTGATGGTCACAAACTAGAAGGTACAGAAGCCAAGCAGCTGGGATCACTTGCTAGAGAAGGGGGAATTGACAAAGCAATTGCAAGAGAGAAAAAGTCCCTCAGTCTTTGGAGGCGGCTCTTGGCAGCTGTGAAAGAAAGGTTTCCATACAAGGACGATGTTATGAGTTGTTCGGACAAGTGGACTACTTTAGACAAAGGCATCCAGTCTCTGAGGGAATCAGCCATCATAGAGATGATCTATCACATCGTAGAGATGATCTATCACATCAAGCCAAATAATGGGGATATATCCATAGACCCAGATGAAGTCAAAAGTACATGACCCATGTGGCGAAAACTAACACGGAATGCACCGTCATCATATGCCCATTCATTGTCAACAGTAACCTGGAATGACATAGTGCCCCTAACAGTGGATGAAATGATTCATAAACTCTGAGAGTTTGAAGACAACCTCACCCCTTCCATCATCTCAGCCGTGGAAAAACTGTTCTAGGATCTCAAACAATTGGGGGACGATCTATCTGATTTATCCAGCTCCTCACGTGTACCAACACACGTCTCAGCTATTAACAAAAGGCGTCCTATTCTTCAAGAGAAGATACAGGAGGTATACGCCACTGGCCACCCTATGGTTTTACCTGCGGGATCATGGAGAAGACATGACGACGTGGGATGAAAAACCTACTTCAGCTTTGGAGGAACGGGTGAGCGAGTTGAAGAGGGGAGCAAGGGCCAAGACTCATCATCCCATGAGAGCTGCGTCTTCAGTCTCTGGTGAGCAGGTCCCCAGATGGAGTGGAAGAGCTGACTTTACTCCAGCTCCTGGGATAACAAAGAATAATCCCTTTCAATATGACTTAAGTGTTCAAAGTTGTGATGACTATTAGAGGGGCCCTGCCTCCAGCCAGGTGGAGGTAGGGGATAATCGGATTTACTGGACTGTGTGGATCAGACAGCCTGGCACATCAGTCCCACAGAAGTATAAGGCTCTAGTAGATACCGGTGCACAGTGTACCCTGATGCCATCAAGCTGTCAAGGGTACACAGTACATCATGCCCAGGGAGGTAACTGGGAGTTACCTGGAAGGGCACTGTCTCTCTTTGGGGGGGGGTTGAACTCGTTCGGCGGTGGTATCGTATTCTCTTCTCTTGTTATTTTCTCTTATCAATATTATCATTGGTGGTAGCAGTAGTGATCTGTGCTATACCTTAGTTACTGGGCTGTTCTTATCTCAACCCGTGGGAGTCACATTCTCCTGGTTCTCCTCCCCATCCCTCCGGGAGTGGGGAGGGTCAGGGTGCGGGACGGAAAGGAAGAGGGAGAAAAAAAAAAGGCGGGGGGGGGGGGGGGGGAGTGAGTGAACGAGCTTTTGTGGTTGGGTTTAAACCATGACACTGCCCCATCCCTGGCAGTGTTCAAGGCCAGGTTGGACAGGCCTCGGAGCAACCTGGTCTAGTGGAAGGTGTCCCTGCCCATGGCAGGGCATTGGAACTGGATGAGCTTTAAGGTCCCTTCCAACCCAAACCATTCCATGATTAATTACTTTGCCCTGGAGCTTTGCTCTTCTTTGTCCTTACTACAGCCTGCTCCCCCCTTTTTTGTCTGGCCTCACTAGAATACGCACCAGGATTGTTGTGGTGCTTGGCAATTTGTGAAGTTTTGGAGGTGTAGTTTATGCTGCTGTTTAAGAACAATTAATATGTGTGACCTCAATGTCCTAAAATGTTGCAAGTTGGTTTCTACTCATTTTAAGAATTAATTTTTTAATATAGTTTGGTTTAGTTTTCTTTTAAAATGGGTAGTTGGAGCCAATTTCATCACATTTTCAAGGGTGTGCAAGCTAAAGGAGATGGCGCTGCATTATTTTAGACATTCACATTTTTAGCATATAGTATGTGCAAAGTTGCCTAGTCTTTGAAACTAAAGTCACTGTCAACAGAGGTATTCAGTGCAGTGTACAAATACATTGCAAGTTTATCTTCATGCATTTTGACACACAAAGTATAAAATTCAAGAGCATATAGACCCCCCTAGCAAGAGCTGGTAATAAGAGTTAACTGAAATAATCCTGAAAGTGTATTAGTAATTAGAGGGACACATACAAACAAGCTACTGATACTGATCTGTTAACTGTATGAAGGAAAAAAGCGAGAAAGAGGAAAACAGGGATAGCCAAAAAGTTTAATCTCTTTTTTGCTTCAGTCTGTACTAGTGACATAATGTCAAGCAGGTTGCCAGTACAGTTAATACCAATAAATTAGGGCATAACTGAATCTCTATAAAGTATAGAAAGAACAATCTATGACTACTTAGAGAAGCTAAAAATTTTCAAACCAGTTAGGATGGATTTAGTTCATTAGAGATCTGACTGAGGCGATGTCAAAATAAATTATCATTTATAACTCATGACATTGGTGAAGTATTGGACAAACAGAAAAGGGAAAATGGTGTAACTATCTGCATTCAAAAAACAGGAGGGGACAATAAGGGTCAGGCAGTTACAGAGAAGTACAATTACTTTCCTGAAAAAATATTGAGACAAGTAATCAAGCTAGTTGGAAACTTCTGGATAACAAAAAACAGCCAGTACAGATTTGACAAGAAGTAGTGACCAGAAACACATTTCTTTCTATAAAAAGGTAACAGGCACATGAAAACAACAACAACAACAAAAACTTACCAAACAAGCAAAAAAAGAAAAAAAAAAAAAACCACCCACACAGAAAACAAAAAACAAGCAAACCCCCCCCCCCCCCAAACCCAAAAAAGAAACCCCACAAAGGAGAGAAAGAAGAATGAAAATAAAAATAATAAAGATGTTAAACATCCAGATACTTGCAGGCTTGTTGACACATTCTTATGGGCAAGCTTGGGTGGAATGGAGGGGGACACCTAGCTAGACAAAAACCGCCCCCAAAAGCCCTGTGAACTAGCTTCATCTAATACTTGTATACTACTAATACACGATGAGGAATCTATACTCTACAGGATGGAAATGCATCAGCCATTAGAGAGGGAGCACCAAGTCAGGTTCCTTCACTGTCTGCACTGGTTCCCACACAGTCTGTCAGTTTCAGTAACAGGACTACAGGGAGTACGCATTTTATTCTGAAGAAGATACGGGAGTGCAGAAAGTTCTATCCACAACAACACAAAAGCAGTGGAGCAAAACAAACTCCCCCCGCCAAAAAAAAACTTCCCCAGAAAAGTATGACTAATTGGTGAAGAAATCTAGAAAAGTGAAGGCAATTCAAAAGGAACAAAGAAATTGAGAGGCACAAAGAAATGATAGTGAAAAGTCAGCTAACTAGGAATCCTGAAGACTTGATCAAAAGGTTATAGCAGATCAGAAGTTGTTTACGACTTAGCAAATATCATGCCCTTACAAGAAAGGAAACAATTTCCTGGGAGGCACAAAAATATGCTATGTTCCAAAAATAACAGTTCATATAGATGTCACCTAAGATCCTGCAACTGTTTTGATCAGTGCTGTTCCAGAAAAAGTTTAAGAACTTGCAAAAAGAATTTAAGAAAGAATTCAAGATGAAAAAAAAAAAAACCAAAAACTAAATAGAAGAATGATCAAAGGTCTTACATTTGTCCTACAGAAGAGCCTAAATTAACTGTTGATGCTCAGCCTACACAAAAAACACAGGCTGAGACATCTGGTAATAGTCTTAACATACTAAAAGGAAGGAAAGAATCTGTGCACCATTTTTACTTGGGATACCACAAGAATTAATGAGCTTAACTTACAGCTAAGGAGATTTAGGTTAGATATTAGGAAAATCTTTCTAATTGTAAGAATACTTAAGCTCAGGCTAGATTTCCCCGAGGATGCTGCAAAGACTTCATAACTGAAGATCTTTAAGAGGAGTTACATACTCATCTGTCAGAGATGAAAAAAGAACAGCTGATCCTGCTTTGAAGAAGGATGACAGACAAAATGACTACGATCTCTACCTGCTCTTCCTCCAAAATGGAAAATTGATTTTCTAGAGTAGGATCTCAGATGGATGGACTGCCAATGTGGGAGGTGAGTTTAATTTGATGCATACATTCCAATTACCTACAGTGAAGGAAATAAGAAATGCTAACACTCCAATTTTTACTGTAGGAAAGATAAGATGTCCAGGAAATTTAAAACAAATGGAGAAATAAAATTTCCTACTGGTCAGCTAAACACATTAAATAACAAGTTTTCCTACTTTGCCCAAACTGTTTTCACGCTTGTAGTTGCATGTTTGCTGCACTCTATATCCTCACATTGTTAAAAGCCCACTGTTGTCCAAAATTTGAATTTCATAGAGAGGAAATTATTTATTTCTTTTAATATTTTCATTTGACCTTTCCTCTCTATATCATCTACCTGGCTACCAAACACATCATATGTATAGCACAGTCCCAAATGGGAATTTTGGAAGATGCTGCTTCATCTTTTCATGGGATAAAATATATCTATCAGAGAGTAAAGTGTTCAGCATCATCTTAGCTGTGCTGATTTAATTTTTTATCAACTTCATGTATATATCCAAGCTGTATTTTGTTAGGAAGTTGGGTACAGTGAAAGGAGAAAAAAAGAGGCAAAGATTCTATCAAAAATTACTGAAGAAGATTTGAAACATTCCTTACCCATATTCAGGTATAAATTCACTGGGCTACCTCTCCTGGCTGAGCAGTATGTCTTCTTCTAACAACTACCTTAATTCTGATCTATGTTAGCAGAGAAGATTTCAACTGCTTCAGTTGTCCTTAGCTGAGATTTGGTAAAAAGGTATCTAGAGTACCAGCCATTGATTGACAACAAATGTTTTACAGATGGGTGAGTATACATACATAACCTCCAATGGCACACATCATTGAAACTAACTGGGTTTAAACTGTCTTTCCTTTAGGAGAAATTATAATAACTGGGGGCATACAAAGCTGCACCTAGTCTTCTAACTGAAGATAAATCACTCTATATAAAAATCTAACCTAAGTCTTCATAAAATGGGGATGAAACTTTAACTGAATATTCTTTTGATGCTAGAAAAAGCTCTGACACCACAGAAAATCTATTTTGACAACTGTAGGAGTTAAACTCTAATTTCAGATGCGTGGCTGTCAAAGAAAAAAAACACCTCTGTTTCTATGCCTACAGAGATTAGAATCTGGCAGATGATCTAAAAACCCAGCTGAATATTCTTTTTATAGAGTCACCTCCTGGTTTCCTTATTCACATAAGGAGAGTTGCAGCATTCAAGAACAGTAAGGGCGATTTAGCTCATCTTGCTTTTCTGTTCAATAACATGCTGTAAGATGAAATCAATACAGACAACCGCATATTAAACTGAAGGTCACTCATATGGCAGGTTACTACTTACACTACAACATATCCCGTTTACACACATCTCTGCTGTTAAGAATGACTGCTTTTGCAACTCGTGGCAATTTTTGAGTGTCATTTTCCATGCCTTATCTTGAGGTACGGCAACAAGTGGAGCAGCCCACTATGGTGGAACCTGCCCTTTGCACAGAAGAGCTTTGCATCTTCAAATACCAACATAGGCAATTTCTTGTGCCCTATGCTGTCATAACGCTCTGATGAGCAAGTTTTCCATCATCAAGACTCTTGTTACGGGTCAAAAATTCTTTTCCATGATACAGAGAAATATGAGGCACAAATTTTTAATAGAGGAAGGAACGATTTCTCATGAGTTTAGAGGCTGTAATCACAGCACAGTGGCTACACAAAACTCCTTGCCAAAAATGTATTTATTTCCAAACATATTAGAGGCCTGAGTTTTTACTCCAGAAAACTTTATCCTGAAGTTTGAAAGTTTCTGAAAGATTAATTCATCTCCAGAAGTGCTGGGCATTTCCAGCCTTAACTGAAACTCAACTATTTATTCTGCAGAAGAACTAATTAGCCCAATAATGAAAACACCTAAAATAATTAAGAACCTGATTTCTTTTTAACTGTTAGCTTTTCATGGTGTTTCTTGTTAACTATTCAAGAAGAGGCAGAAAACATATTACATGTTTTTCAAAATTTTAGCGTAACTATCATCTGAAATTTGATGAATACTGCACTAGCCTTTCAGTCTACTTAAAGCTGCTAAAGAATTCAACATGAAGCTTTAAATAAGAGTAAATATGATTCCGAATACTAATGGTGAAGAAAAAGATTTGTCCTATATGCAGTCTAAGTTGAGTAAAATGCATGTCAAAGTTCAGATATGACTATGTCCAGATATGGGTCATAATACATATAAGTGATTAAGAAAAAAATTATACTGAAGAAGGTGTTATTCTCCATGGTCAGCATTAAAATATGGAGCCAGCAGGAATATGACAATACAAGTATTACCTAATCCCACTGTCTGCACAAAGACACTGGGATATTGTTCATAACCCTGTTCTGTATCTTCAGGTTTTCATCACTTTTTTTGCCCCAGGATATATTTATGGAAGTATGTTCTTCCAAGAAACTTTTTCTTCCTTCTACCACCTTTTCAAAACCAGTGCTGAAAGGTTTGCCCAGGTTCCAGCATGCCATGTCATTCAAGACCACATGAAGGAGTAGCAGTCTGTGCTCTTGATAGGATATGACACACTCAGCAACATCCTGGACCTTAGGTCTGGGAGGCAGTACACCTCTCCTGACTCTCTGCACACGGCAGATGAGCACCTCAGTATCCCTTAGCAGGGGGTCAGCCACCACGAGTACTCACCATTTCTTTCTACAGTATGTACCTGACTCCCGGCAGACAACGCTTGTGGGTATCTACAGCTGTCAAAGCTTTGTACCTGTCTGTCTTTGTAATACTGGAGGGTGAGGACTGAAGCTTTGTGGGTCCCCAGCATCCAAGGTGCCTCATTCCCTTAGTGGCATGGCTTAGTGGTGGACCTGGCAGTCCTGGAGTAACAGCTGGACTTTATGATCTTAAAGGTCTTTTCCAATCTAGTTGATTCTACGATTCCATGTGCTGTCTGCTAGAGGAGTATGTAGGGGTATGTACAGAGCATGTAGAGTGTAAACATGCCTCTTTAGGTACTGGAAAGGCCTAAGATACCTAATTGGATTACAGTTCTCAGCCTCCAACTAGCTCCCTATCTTCTTTACCAATTTAATAGCTCTAGAAGCATAAGAGGAGAAGTATTTGCATACAGACAAAGACCAAGAACAATCCTGAAGAGCAATGACTGCTATAGAGAAGTAATGCAGCTTTTGGCAACCTCTGCATCATCCAAAAGCTAAGTTCAAGTTTCAGCATGCCAGACCCATATGGCCACAGCTTTTCAAGATCTCACTAGGCTCATGCTTCTGTCCTTGGCTCCACCTGCTCTGGAGCAGACTGTTTCTGCTACCTCTTTGTGATAGAAGGACTGAATGGCTATTTGGCTGTATATAGTGGCTCTAAGACTAGCAATGACACCAGTTGTTCCCTACTGTTGACTCTTTGGGACTTATTTAGTGACATATATGACACTACATAAACAAATGTTTACTTTCCAAAGCATTCCTGAATCCATTTGCTTTGCTTCAGGTAGCTCAAAAATTACATGTATCCTGATTATCTGCTCAATTTCTACACCACATGAGGATTTTTCTCATTAATTGTTTTGGAAAAATTCTAGAAAGCCCCTCAGAAATCTTTCTTTTTAAGAGACTTGTCTATCTCAAATGACCATACGCACTTGTTAGACTTTGGCTGCTACTTCTCCCAGAAACACCCCTCTCCCTCCAGGATACTCCTCCAGGATGCCTTTAGGTGCACTAGACGGCAGCTAGCAGATTCCACTCACACTGATCCTTCCAATGATGCAGCAAAGTCACCAAATCGAAGTTTCACATATACAGATACCCCAAGTCATTACTAGTCAGAACAAATCCATACTTTCTTCTCTCTTCCTTTTCTCAGCTATAGCTGTCGACTCAACTCTCACTTAGCATTCACACATTTTATTCTCCCGTGTCAGCAACTGCAACATCTCTGAGTAAGGTAACACGAGCAAGAGAAAGCCTTGATGAAAGCTCAGTCCCTCCTCCTATCCCTGCTGCTGCTACCTTGCCTCATCTTGGGTTTGTACAAAATATTGCCTCCAGCTTCTATCCAGCACATAGCCAGCACCTGCACACTTCCGTCCCCTTTTAGTCTTACTTTTTATTTCTCTCTTTTTCTCTTCTTTTAAGTAGCTGTGTTTCTGGAGTTTCCCTGGGGAAAATCTTAAACTTGAAAGGGCTTCTTAATAACCTTGCTCAGCCCTGCACACAGGAAATTAAGCCATTCTGCACATTCAGCATTTACCACTCTGTTCTGCAATCCAAAGTTTCGTCCATACATATGGTTTGCAGCCATTTGGGGATTGACTCCTTCACCTTAAGAGAAGTGCAGGTGAATTTTCAGTTCTGTGTGTGAGCTCTTTGCCTAGAGATGTGGGTAATAGTTCATATACTGAATACAAATGGCTCTAAATGTATCAGAGCCACCCTACATGGCTGTCAAAGAGATCTGTCAGACAAAACTCGTATCAAGTGAAAACATAATTAAGGGCCGACTCTCAGATTATTCTCCACTTGATTAAGTGTAATGAGTGCCTGTTCCCCTTAGAAAAAAGAAAAAAACAGATGGCAACCTATTTCCACCCCACACCCCCCCCCCCCCCCCCCCCCCCAGTGCCTTGTGGTTTAGGGAATTCATTCTTTAACTCCTCTTAGCTGTTTTCCCTCTAGTCTAAGAGACTGATACTTAGGGACAAAGCCCTCCCTTATTTACATACCAAGACTGAGAAACTGGCTGTCTAATTTGGCTACATCCCAGGCAGCCAGCCTGCAAAAAGCACAGTCAAATTGCTCAGCTGCTCTGTGAGTTTAGGAAGCATGGCGCCTGGCACTCGGCACAGCACTCACAATAATTCCTGACCAGACTGCCCACAGATCTTGCAGAAGGCTTAGACCAAGTATTTTTCTTCCTTTATATTATGAACATCAAAGACCCATACTGATCAGTTTGCTCTCCCATTTAAACTAATGTTTCCTTGCACAAGTACAATTGCAGATACAGAATTATGCTTCTTTCCTGACAGTTAACACACAAGAAACATCTACAAATGCTGACAAATCTCACATGTGAGACCAGGCACATTTTTTGGCTTCAAAAAGAGACACAGCAGGTGCACAAAGCCTTTGCTTTCCCAAATTCTCCACACTCACTCATCCAGCACTTTGCTACTCTTAACTCCCTGCACTTACTGCCACAGAGCCATCTTTCCAGCTTCCAAAATGCCTGTATTAAAATAACATCTCTCTGTTGACATTTGTAAGTGCAGCAAGCTGTGCCCCTCTGAAGTCACCCATCCTTCCACTTCCCTCCTGTGAGTGACTGAGTGACCCTTTAAAAACACACGTATAGAAATATGGAGTGCTGTGCACCCGGGCTATTTGTTGATCACATTATATAGAACACAAAATGCCAGGCTGGCTTAACTCCACACGTTTCAGTGAGGTTTCTATTTGTTGCAGCAGGCCACTGAAAACCCCTGCCTAAATTATTATCCACTGACAACGCCTTCTAAAAAAAATCATACAATTATTTTAACCCTCCCTCTACCTCCTATAAAGCTACAGCAAAAAGCACTGGGTTAGAAGGATGCAGCATAATGCTACACCAAGCTCTGTTAATGCAGAGAGGGATTTACTCCAAACCTTTTTCTCGCTTAAACTGTTCCTCCAGCAGAGAGGCAGAGAAGGCTGGCAAGACTAGGAAGAGGAACTGGAAATTCTTTCCTCTACTTGTAGCAGAGATATAGCAAGCACATGACTCAAAATACAAAATACACAAAAATACTTTAGCCAGCTGGTCTCTGACTTCTATACAGTAGGTTCTCTATATACAGTTTACAATATGATTTTTTTTCCAGTTATTTGATGTGAATAAGACTATTAAAAAAATAAGACTGTTAACTCTTAAGAACTGCTGTGAAGTAGCTGGTTTTTACAACTGCTTCACAAATACAAATAAAAGCCTACCATGCTAATTTTATTTTACTAGCTCCTGTGGAATCCAAGAGAATCAAGCTGAAGAATTCCTAGGCAAAAAGATCCCAATAGTTTTCAAAGAGATTTATTATGAGAGGTTTACAACTGGCCTGAAAAGGCTTAATACTCAATCTGACACAAAGAAACTTCTCATATCTCTTCTTTCAGACATTTGAGCACACCTGTCAACTCCAGTATCCACAAGATGAACGGAACTCAAAATCATTATCTAGCTATTGATACCAACAGCTTTTGGCTTCTGATTTAAGACAACAGAAAAAGAAGGCAGGCAAATTAAAATTCTACCCTAAAAACCATAATAAATCCCATTCATTATTAGGGAAGCAGTGACACTGGTGCACTGCAGTTAAGAGAATGTGAAGCACAAGAGACACCTCTGTGCAAGCAGTTTGCAGAAAGCATTACTTGAATTATTAAGAGGAATACAGATTGCGTTCAGTATTCATAGAAGTAAGTTTCAATAGTAATATCCAAACGCACAGCTAAATAAAATGATCACCTGGCAAGTAGCATATATGGCAAGTACAAATCCGAAGTACCACTTAATTACAAGACCCATTATGAAATTCCTTTCCATTCTGTACTATTCTGAAGCACTTACAAATCCAAAATCCAAAGGAAAAATGTTCATTTTCAGTCTTGACAAGCTTCCCCTTACACTTTTACTACAGACAGATGCTTGTTTCCCCACATAAATACAGCAATCAAAACCTGATTATGAATTAGGGAAAAAGTTCAAATGTTTTTTTCATTCTGTGCTTAAAAATATACTCAGGAGCACTGAGAGAAGAGTCTGGCGTAGCTTGCTGCGGAGCCAGCAGTGAGCCCTAGCGCAAATGTTCTTTTAACATTCTACCAGATTCTGCCAGTGCCTGCAGAACTCCTGCTGATGTACAGTTAAACAAAATATGAACACTTCCTTAAGAGTCACTGGATTTTCCCTGTTCTCCAGGAGATGTAAGGATGTTATAAGCATAGAAAACCCCTATCTTTCCATCATGTAGATCCAGCATCTAAATTTCAAATGCAAATTTGCAGTCTGCTTCACAGATTTGGCATTTTTGTTTAATGTATTTATTTTTACCTAACAACAGTCATCTTGAAATATTAAAGAAAGCAGAACTGATTAGTTTAGCCATCAAGTGCAGGTTCTACATACTGTTTACTGAAGAAATGAACTGCAAAGAAGTGATTAAAATGTTGAGTTACCATGGCTACCTTTATATCATAAGTAAGGAAAACTTGCACTCAGATAAAGAAAGAAACAAGCCACTATTTTTTTTTTTATTTTATTTTTTTGCATTATTTTCAGAAGGAACGTTAGCTTAAAAGAAGCAATCATGTATTGGTCCAAATATTTTTTCCCTGTGTGTTATGCAATTTGCATTTTTTGCCTGCAGATAAATCTATAAATATCTGCTACTTGCATTAGTAGTTAATGATTTTTCCCAAAGCACTTAATACTTCAAGCTTGCTCAGATATTTAAGACAAAGAAAAACATGACAGAAGGAACAACTTTAACACTGCTGTAATTGCAGCTCTGCAGTGCTAGATGAAGATTTAAAAGAGAATTTTTTTCAAAACAAGGTATTATGCAAATTTGCCTAACCATGAAACAAATGTAAAATTCTAGAGACACTTTACAATGAAGATGAAGTAAACTTGTTAGAGCAAAATGGTTATTTGTTGATTGTGTTGTAAGAAACAGTTATTGTCAAACACCCTATCATAATTCTCCACGAAAGTTTCTTAGAAATATAGGATCATAGAATAGTTAGGGTTAAAAATGACCTTAAGATCATCTAGTTCCAATCCCCCTGCCATGGGCAGGGAAACCTCACACTAAACCATGCCACCCAAGGCTCTGGCTAGCCTGGCCTTGAACACCGCCGCAAATGGAGCATTCACAACTTTCTTGGGCAACCCATTCCAGTGCCTCACCACCCTCACAGTAAAAAACTTCCTCCTTATATCCAATCTAAACTTTCCCTGTTTAAGTTTTAACCCATTACCCCTTGTCCTATCACTACAGTCCCTAGTGAAGAGCCCCTCCCCAGCATCCCCACAGGCCCCCTTCAGATACTGGAAGGCTGCTATGAGGTCTTCATGCAGCCTTCTCTGTTCTAGCCTGAACAGCCTCAGCTTTCTCAGCCTGTCTTCATACGGGAGGTGCTCCAGTCCCCTGATCATCCTCGTGGACTCCTCTGGACTTGTTCCAGCAGTTCCATGTCCTTTTTATGTTGAGGACACCAGAACTGCACACAATACTTCAAGTGAGGTCTCACAAGAGCAGAGTAGAGGAGCAGGATCACCTCCTTTAACCTGCTGGTCACGCTCCTTTTGATGCAGCCCAGGATACGGTTGTTTTTCTGGGCTGTGAGCGCACACTGAAGCCAGCTCATGTTCATTTTCTCATCAACCAATACCCCCAAGTCCTCCTCCGTAGGGCTGCTCTGATCTCTTCCCTGCCCAACCTGCAGCTGTGCCTAGCATTGCTCCGACCCAGGTGTAGGACCTTGCACTTGGCATGGTTAAACTTCAAAAGGTTGGCACCAGCCCACCTCACAAGCGTGTCAAGGTCCCTCTGGATGGCATCCCTTCCCTCCAGCGTATCAACTGAATCACGCAGCTTGGTGTCATCAGCAAACTTGCTGAGGGCGCACTCAGTCCCACCGTCCATGTCACTGACAAAGATGTTGAACAAGACTGGTCCCAGCACCCATCCCTGAGGGACACCACTCGTTACTGGTCTCCAGATGGACAATGAGCCATTGACCACAACTCTTTGTGTGTGGCCATCCAGCTAGTTCTTTACCCACCGAGTGGTCCACCTATCAAATTGATGTCTCTCCAATTTAGAGACAACAATGTTGTGTGGGACAGTGTTGAATGCTTTGCACAGGTCCAGGTAGATGACACCAACTGCTCTACCCCTGTCCATCAGTTATATAGCTCCATCACAGAAGACCACCACATTGGTCAGGCACGATTTCCCCTTAGTGAAGCCATGCTGGCTCTCACCGAGCACCTTGTTGTTTTTCCATGTGCCTTAGCATGCCTTCCAGGAGAATCTGCTCCAAGATTTTGCCATGCACAGAGGTGAGACTGACTGGGCTGCAGCTCCTTCCAGTCACTGAAAACTTCACCTGACTGCCATGATTTTGAAATATGATGGACAGTGGCTTAGCAACTTCATTCGCCAACATAGTATTCTATGAACTTCTTGAATACTATCAACTTCTATCAATACAACAGACCTGATTCAGGAAGTGAAAACTGTGGAAACATTGTCAGATGCTAACATTTAAAGTCACGAAAGCCACACACTTGACAGGAATGTGGTAATATTTACGAAGATTCTTTTTTTAACGTCTTAAATTTTTGTGCCAAGTATAAATCTGGGAACAGACTAAAATAACCAGAAGACTCTTAAAGTCTGAGTTATCTTACAGAATGCCAGATTGATTCCTTTATCAGAATAGTAGCTACCTCAATTCACTAAAATAATCTAAAAAAAAGTATTATTTTTTTTTTATAATTTTGAACTGTTACACCGTAATCCCACATAACCCTAAAGACTTGCACATTCATCATTGAAACGGAGAAAAAGTCATGTCAAAGGCAAAAAAAACCTCTTCTGCCCAGCAACAAGGCTTGTGCCAAGATCCTACTGTGCTATGTGGCAAAACAAAAACCTAGACTGGTGAGTTAAGCATCAGTAAAGAAGATAAAGCAATATAGTAAGAGCTAGAGAGAAGCAGGAAGCAAGGCTTGGTGGTGATGGCTAGAGAACCTCTTACTCATCAAAAAGCAAGCTCTGAAATATCTGTGATCTGTGAAACACAGCATGTGAACCATCACTGATGAGATCTGCAAGGGCAATTACACGAGGAAGAAAGTTTTGACTTTTCAAAGTATAAGACAGGGAAAGTATGTATGTTTGTTCTTTCTGTTGTTTGAAAACTGGGATCAGAGCAGATGCTCATATTCCAGTTGTACTGCTTTTGATTATATGAACCAACTAAAAACCTATTTGCTAAGGAACTACATGCTTTAAATTTAACATGGATGTATCCGTTGTTATTAAAAAAGAGTGCACAAAGTCTCATTAAAAGAGCTTTTTCCCTTTCCCTTGTGCTTTTAAATGACAGCATAATAGCTTCCAAATAAACGAAGAAAACACATTTACTTGGAGCTACAATTGAAAAGACTATACGTTGTGATTGACGGCAAATTCTTTCCAAAGCTTCAGTGCAGGGTTATGACATCCATTATTGCAAATCCCAAACACCACCAATGCAGAAACAAAAAACCACTGGATGCCATACAAGAACAGTCCAGCCAACAGGACTTTAATCATAATAAAGTATGGAAACACATTGCCGTCATTTTAATAAATACATTAAAAAAATTGTTTTTCAAACAAGCACCCCAGGAGTTTTAGCGGTAATAAAATATCAGAGGCAAGGTAAAAATCACATAGAGACTCCATTTCTTTTTCTGAGGTATTAAACCCACATTATTAGAACTGAAAGGATTTGAGAAACAGCTGATCTTCCACCTTTGTATTTTTAATTTACTTCACGTTACATTTATTTTATGCATGCAACCTGCTTTCCTCTTATCTTGTTTCTCTGAGAAACAGTTCAGTTGAGACTGCAAGCCAAATGTTGTTAGGTGATTAACATATTTAATAAAAATTTCCTCTCTCTAAACTGCCCCCAGTTACATATGCAGAGTGCCTAAAATGTAATGAAGCACACTAAAGTACACAGAAATTAAGGCAACGGTCAAAGCTGTGCAGTATTGGAAAAGCAGACTCCACAGCTCAAGTCTCCCTGGTGCCTCACAAAAGGAATAATCTCCTCCACCTTCTGAAGAACTCCTCTACAGATGTTTACAGTAACTGTTTTATAAAGCAATCCCTATCGGTCTTTACAGAAGGAATACTGTCCATTGTACCTAATACTGAAAAGATAGGATGGGTAATTGGGATATTAAAAAAAACAGTTTTCCTTCAATAGCATTTGGAAAACTTTCAGGCCTCTCAAAATGGCAGAGTTTCCTGGGCTGGTTGTTTAGTTGTTTATGCTATTGTAAAAATGATACTTCTCCATTTTCTGTAAAAATTAAAAAGACATAACTCTGCATTTACACACTTTACAGGTTTCTAATTTCCACAAGAAAATTGACAGGTAAGTTACTATATATGCAAAATGTCAGATGAAAAGCTGGTCATCTTGGACAGCTGTTCCAGCTCCTGGAATTTAACACTCAAGCAATTACCCATAACTGAAAGAATTCTCTAAAGACCTAGATTCAAGCTTCTGAAATGAAACAAAACCACACTAAAACATTTTACGTATATATTTTTTATACATATATAGACACACACATACACTTCATGCACATACACTTTATACTTACATGTGTGTGTCTATATATATATATAGATATATATATATAGATATATATATATAGATAGATAGATAAAACTATTAAAAAATGATGGCATAAATATAATGGAACTTTTGCAGAAAACGGCTTTTGAGGACAATGAGAAACCCAAACTGGAAAGCGTGACACAGAGAAAACTAAGAATATTTATACACCTGCACCTGACTTCAGCAAAAGGCATAGAGTACTTAAGAAAGTTTGGGTCGTCTCCTTGTGAAATGACAGCACCTCTGGTCAGATTTGCAAGCCCTGGACAGGAGGCCTAAAAACTCTTGCCTGTTCCATTTAAGTGCTACTTACGGGGAAGCAAGACCTCCTGTACATTTGTTTGAAGTAGAAGTGATAAGTGATAGAAGTTCAGTTCCCTGAAAAATTCAGTAACAAAGAATTATGAAAAGCTCTTCTGAATTTCAGTTCATTTGAATACTTCATGCTTACACAAATCCCCCTGAAGATTAAGATAATCATATTAAAGACTCCATGAATACAGCCAGTAGGGATCACAGCAAGTCTGAGTTACTATCAGATAATTTTTTCATCATGAAATATATAAAAATAAAAACTGCTTAATTTTTAGCTGAGACACTTTTAAGAAATTTAGATGCCATTAGAGATGAACAAATGAAGAACCTTAGTAACATCTGACACACTATGTAAAAACCCCTGTACTAAACAACACTCTCAAAGAATTAGGGAGGTACGTTTGTGCTTTTCTGGCGATGGTGAGTCAAACGGAAGAGAGTGGAAATGCAGTGCTGATAACATTTCCAAACGATGTGAAAACTGCCTTGTGAAAAATTAAGCTTACCTTTGGAGACTGTTAGAAATATTTTTCCAGCACCAAACTGAGATTCCTGGCTACAAAACAGATACATCCAGAACAACACTCTCCTCATCTTCTTTTCCAAATCACAGAAGTAAAACATCAGGATAAAAATCCAGCACTCTCAGTGAAAAATACACTGCAGAGATAAATCTTTGTCTGATTGGTACATCAGACAAACTTACACACTGCTTATCCAACCTTTTTATAAAAACACAAATTCTCCTATATCCCTGCATTTCCCAGGCTAAAGCACAATTCCACATTCTTCACTGACTACTAGAATTTTTGTAAATAGGAACACACATCACTGTTCCTGATAACTGGAAAAAAGTAGGTGTCTCTATTAAGTTTCTAACATCTTAGATTTACTGTTTCCAAAGGAAAACCTCCTAAGCCTGGTGGTCATTTCTGTTTGTGCCTTTGGTAAGATAACTTTGTAAGATAGCTTAATACTTGAACTGAAGATACTCAGTTCATATTAAACATTGCTGATTAATGAAATCAAAATATCAATGCGAAATGAACGCTGAATGATAATGCTAAAACAAAAAACTCGTTTGGAAGTATCTTGTTTCAATGTTATCAAAAAGAGACATTTAAAATTGGCAAAAGCCAACATGTTTTAAGAACATGTAGATAACGTTGAATGTTTCCGAAGATAAGCACCCTACAAATACTTATTTTAATTTGCTCTAAGAGCAACAGCACAAAAGACTCCAGACTGGGTTCTGATGTTGGTCGTGTGACATGTACTGGTTGTTCAAACATAAGCTTTAAGCCTGGCCCTGGTCATCTTTAGGTGCCTGACCGTCTCTGTTGGCAGCTGAGGGGCAGGGGGATGGGCCTGCCCTGCTCACCCTAAGGGGTCCCCAGAGGGAAACCCCACAGCTGCACCTTCCCAAGGACCTACTGGCCCTCACTTTAACTCCCCTAAAGGGAACCATTTGCAATGTGCTTATAACATTAACTACTCACAAAATCATCTCACATGCAGCATAAAAAGAAAAATAGATAAAAGCCACAAGTGTCAGACCAGAACAGTGACCCCAGAAGAAAAGCATGCAGATGTCATAAGCTTAAA
This sequence comes from Lathamus discolor, assembly GCF_037157495.1. Taxonomy (NCBI): domain Eukaryota; kingdom Metazoa; phylum Chordata; class Aves; order Psittaciformes; family Psittacidae; genus Lathamus; species Lathamus discolor. The sequence goes on from NC_088889.1 coordinate 78,663,374, forward strand.
TTCATTTGAACTGACACATCTTGAAGTCCTAAAAAGGCTCTCATCCTAAGCTTTGTTTCTAGAAAATTTTCTTTCTGGATGTACTGAGTAGGTGAAGGAGAATGTAACTTCACAAAATGTTCTTTACTCCTCCTGGAAATTAAGAAAAAGGAAAAAATTCACCCCCACCCCCAAATCCTCCCACCAGAACCTAAGAACATCTATGTTTATCTTCACCCTGAGTGTCTGTGTTCACTCCAGCATATGGTACTGCCTCAGTTTGGTTTTGACGGTAGAAAAGGCTAACCTCAAATCTTATGGCAACCAGCACAAAATTAGATCTTTCCCCTCCCTCTCCCCCCACCCCTCATCCCCCCCGTGTCTGTCACTTCAGTGATTTGCTGATTTGTTGCAGAAAAGCATTATTTTTAACCATAGACTGGTACAAACTCCTTTCACAGAAGGAACGGCACAAAACTGACTCTGTCAGCTGTGAAGTTTTCCCTTCTCTTCCAAAAGAAACTGCCTCTGGTGATAGTCTCTCATTTTCTTTCTCACTCAGTTTGCTGGATGCTGGACAGCTGTGGCTTTGCATAGTTTTAGTGGATTGCTCATCTAACTCACCCCATTCAGAAATATTTCTAATTAGTCCCAACAGAGGTTTCTCATCCAATTCTACCCTCTTTTAATTCGATTTTGTTGCTGGAAAACAGGACTACAGGGCTCGAAGTTACTGTAGCACGGTATTTCCTGAAATGTTCCTGGAATTGGTACTCCAAGAACTAGGATGTTTACAGGATTTAAGACTTACAAAGTTTGGACTTTTGAAGTGGTTTTTGATTTTGAGTATATCATGAAGACTGCAGCAGCCATCAGTCAGATAAAGGGTATAAATCTTTTAACCTTAACATGGAGCCTTGGATGTAAGAGCCTCCAGGGCCTTAGTAGCAACTATAACTCCACTCTTCTCTAGTGTGGTCATGATCTCTAAACAAAGTGTAATAAACACCTGCAGCTAAGTGACATGCAATCATCTCTTCCACAAAGGCCTGTCTTTACCACTTACCTGCTCCAACAGTCAGCAGGAAGACTCCCCAAGTCAACAAAAAAAGACCCCACCACTTTGTTTCAAGTTGTCTCTCCTTGCACCTGTGGCAAGACCTGTGTCCTCCTATGCTAGAAATTAAAATATCTCCTCCCAACCAGTTTCTTTGTTCCTTTTGATGTCATTAAAGCCAAACATTCAATAATAAGGACCTCTATTCCCTTTACCATTACAATCTTCCTGAAGTGATTACTGTCTTCAGATCTTGATTCCCTCTTTCAAGCCAACTCTTCTTTTACTGGTTTTGGTATGCTTCCTTCCTGCAGCCCAGACTGTTGATCACTCCAGAAGAAAATGGCACACAGGAAATTAAAAAACTGAGGGATATGATATTACTCATAATGACATTACAGAGCTTCTCATATTCTCCACATGGAAAATGTGGAAAAGGAAGCAGGAAAAACCAAATCCTCTTTGAAAGAAATCAAAATCTGATTTTCCACCACCTAATCAGATGATTACTTGTCAGTTCAAGAGCTTGGCTGGAATTGCATGTGTTTGCTATTCCTACAGCTCACAGGCTCAATGTCCAGAAAGTCCATCAGCAATCTAATGATTGAAAGTAGCAGTCAGCTTCAGTGAGCACCAACAAAATCATTTTGAAAAAGAAAATATTTATTTTTGCCTTTGAGAAAAATTCAACAAAGACAAGGAGCTTAGGCAACATTCTGACCATCAGGGGATAAATCAGCTTTCAGCTGCCATGGACAGGTAATGAGGACCTGCTGTTGACACAGTTGCGGAGAGAAGATTCACTAGCAAATTTTTATTCCTACTGCAAAGCAGAAACTGGGTGCTGTTTATTATTATTTGTGACAGTGTTTCATGCAGAACAGCAGGTCCTCATTAAGGAAGCCACATTTACCACAAACATTCACCTCTCATGCAGAGATCAAGTTAGAATTTGAGCTCAAAGCACATAAAAAAAAAAAAAATCTACTTTCTCTTTTTCAGGAAGCAAAAGTCAGAAGGAATTAACATACACATGCTACCACAGGCAAATTTCCTTTTTTCAAAGTGACATCTTTTAAATTTCAGTACCACAGAATATCACCATACAATTAGGAAAGTTTGCCTACTTAGTTTTCATTCAGGCCTTAAATGGAGCAGGAGGGGCCTCAGTAAAAAATGTACAAGTCTTATAAACTAGTGTTCCTTCAGAATCACAAGTGTGTGAGCACCTCTTCATACAAAGATTCAAAATGACATAATAAAGTTAATTCTGTAATTAAATACAGACTACACGTCTGGGCTGCTTATAAATTACAGATGTCAGACACTAAATGAGAGCTTATGGGGTAACCCCTTTGTGACAAAAGCAAAACTGATACATCCAATAACTTTTAAAATTTTTTAACTTTTTAAAACTATTTGATATTTAATGGTTAAAAATCTCATACAACAGCAGGCAGGGTGCAATGGAGGAGATGATGCCAAGGACTTGAATTTCTCTTTCCAGTAACGAATACACAGGTTTGTGGGAGAAAAGTAGCTGACTGAAAATCCTTGCCTTTCCTTGGTCATAAACCTATTTCTTCAACAAAATCACTGCGACTCCACCAAATCGTAGTTTAACAGTTAACACCATCACACTTAACCACATTAAATGAAAACCAGAAAGTAGACCAGGTTAATCGGCATGTTTTGCTTCCAGAAAAAAAAGAAAAAGAGATCAAAGGGGAAAATCCACTGTACTAGTTTTTGAGATTACAGTGCTTTGTAATCCAGATATGACTCCGCCTCTACTTCCTGCCTATACTTTATCTCAAATATTTATTCAGATTGCTTGTGGAGTATTCAAATAATACCTGATGTTGACACAGAGTGTTCAGAGAAAAACCCTGCTCATCTTTAATGACAGTTTCAGTAATGCACCTTGTGCCTCTACTCCAAAGCAGCTGCACACCACCTTGGCAATTCACTGTTGCCTTCAGCAGAAATTCTGCCAAAAGTCTTATGCAACAATGGCTAAAAATATCATCTTTGCCTATACTGGTTTATTAGAAGTTACCAAGGAACCATATGGTACTATAAGCTATTTACGTTAAACAAAATAATCCTGCATGCACCATACGAATAAGGCACTGTAGTTGTCTGCAATTAGTAGATAAATAACAGCTTTACCTAGTAAGATTGCAACTAGAGGAAGTCCTGTAGGCAGTTGTATAGGCATATTAAATTTGATGACATTGTAACATTGTAGTACTAGGGTTTGATCATGCTAAAAGGGGTGGTGATCATATGTTACAAAATGCTTCAACTGAAACTCTGATAGCTCCCAAGAATTTAGACTGGAGAGTTAAATGTATAATTGCCTAAGCGAAGTCTGAAGGAGGACTTCATGATTTGGATCAGCAGAAACTGCAAAATACGAGCTATAACCAAGAGTTACACAAGAGCAAACACATTAGCTTTAAAAATAAATAAATAAATAATGTTTTCTTTTAGGAGGCACAGGTTTTAACAAAAAAAAAAAAAATATGGAGAGATCACATCATATTTCATTTTTTATTTTCACTGATCTAGAGACACGGGTCACCTATGCAAGCAATTTAAATCATTTTCCATCCAAAATTCCCTGCATAAAACAAAAACCTAAAAGCACTAACCCAATGCTCACTCTGTATTTAGAGACTGAATCACTTTCAGTTAAAAAATGCATTCCAAAAAGATACCTCTATTTTTAATCTATGTTTACTGTGACCCCAAATTTTGCAGGAACCACACTGTCAAATAAGTGTCATATAAAAGCTCAAGAAAAATACTATTCTGCTCAACTTTGCTACACATGCTGAGTAGCCTATTTGTTGGGGTTGGGGTTTTTTTCAAATCTTGCATAATTTTGCTACAAATTTTATTTAGTCACAGTGCAAATAATGCACAAGAAAGAAGAAAGCCAACACATTACACTTCTCCCAAACTTGCCCAGCTGTAATGAAGTTTCTAAAAACTTTGCTTTCAACATGCAGGAAAGCTTTTCGTACTCCTGGAGATAGCAGCAGCAATGTCAAAAGAGTAAAAAAGTAATTTACGTTCTGGAATTGTGTTTTCAAATAAACAAAAGAACAACATAAGCAAAAGTGTTACGGCCACATCTAACTGCCAAATGGTTTGAACAGGGCATATATCTGTAATTGTGGAAAGTCATCTCCTCAAAAAGACAGCACAATTTAACATGTAGCTCAGCAAAAAATGAAGAAAATCAAATCTGTTAAATAGTAATTAACTTGCAAACTCAAATTAGTCAAGAGCCATGTACACAATAGGTGATGGAGTCAGTGTATCAGAGTGAGAGCTGAAACTGAGAACTTCAGGAAGAGTAAGTACAGTCAGGAAGAATTTGATGAAGTTGGACATAAGGACTGAAAGCAAAGAATGAATTTTGGAGTAAGTTTGAGAAAATAACTTGACAGACCAAGGACAGAAAACAAACAATTACTGGGAAAAGATATTTAAAATGGCCCAGAAAGCAAGAGACAGCTGGCAAAAGAAATCACTACATGTATCAAGAGTTTTGCATGGGAAAACCCAAAAGAGTCTGATTGATTATGAGTGATGACAGGAAACATCTAAAAGGAAGAATTCCTGTCATCATTAGAAGAAACTAATATTGTATTCTACCTTGAGAAACAGCCCTGAAAATCAACACTGACCTGGTTTTAAGGCAAATAACAGAATAGTTGGTTTACAAGCAATTTATTACAGAAGATCTAAAAGGTGGAACCAACATGCAGGATAATCAAGCAGGAGTATAATTGGTATAACATGAGATTAAAAGGTACCAATATTACATATACTGGACTAGATGACTTTGAAGGTCTACTCTACGATTCTACGAAAACACAACAGTAAATCATCAGAATCACTCAAGAGACACTGCAGTTCAAAGCTGCAAGTGAAGAAAAGACGTCATCGGAATAAGAGGAACAGGACACATTATCTCATGTGAACCTGCCCTTTAAGCTTCAGAAAGAATGACTAAGGGAACTATGTGCAAGTATTAGTAAAATGTCTCCTATTTCACTAACAAAGCTTTGGAGTTCTAAGCAAGATATACTAAAATATAAATGAAAAATACACTAGAATGACAATGGCTACAAATTGCCAGGGAGAGGGAAAGAGCTATACAATAATAATGATAGATTTTATTTAGTTGCCATATAGTATACTAGGGCTACATATCATGTTTGCTGGACATGCTAAACCACAAAGAACTGCTTTTCAGAGCAGCTTAAGAAAAAACTCACAAGATGAGAAGCAATTTTTGAATCAGCTCAAGAGTTAAGATTAAGTTATCCTAGAAAAACTCTAGAATAGACACTACTCCATGCTCAGATACAAAAATGCTTGTATGAGGGGAAAAAAGTCAAAAAGCAAGCCAAATGAAACCCACAAGAGGTTTAACTTGAAAGGTTAGCTTGCTTAACTTGAAAAAGAAGAATGATACAAAAATGAAGAAGCTAGTTAAAAATAAATTAAAAAGAATCAGCTAAAATTTTAAAATATTCCTATAAATATTTTAAAGCTTTCTTTTTATATAAACTGGCATAGCGACTCTTTAAAGGCACCACTGTAAAAGTTCAGAGTACATGTATAGTACCTATCAAAAATAATTTTAAATAGGCTTCCAAAAACAGTCAGCGCGCTCAAACAGCACAGTAAAAGAGGCTATTAGATATGAAAAGATATCCTTCTAAAGCAGAATGTGCATCCACCTGAGAAAAATTAAAATAACAAACTCTGATAAAATTAACATAAAACCAGAATAACAGGGGATTAAAAAAAAAAAAAGTCAACCAAAAAAAACACCAGAAGTTTTCAAGAACTTGCTAAAGATACAGAAATTAAAAATACCCAGTTTTTCTAATACCCACAAGAAGCAGCAAACCTGTTTGAGCCCATGGAGCTGATGGATGTGTACAAAGAACATACAAGGAAGGCAAACTGAATGAATCCTACACATCCATATTTGCCATATAGAAGTTTAGTGCTATTTCTGGACTGCAGACATTCTCCATGTAGAGTGAGCGCAAAATGCCTCCTCGAACTGATCTCAAACTTTCAAAATAGAAAGCTTTTAGAATAAATTGATAAAATTAATAGAAACAGATGGTATACACCCAGTGGTTCCAAAGGAACTCAGATATATAATCAGTGATCACCTAATTGTGGTTTGTAATCTACAATTTGCATTAATGTTATCACCAGTAGCACAAAAGATAATAAGCACAGTATCAGGAAACCAGGAAATCTGACTTCTGGATTGGGTATATTGTTAGAAGTTATGATGAAAGACTAAAATATTTACCTCATTGATTAAACATCGAAGAATTCTGAAGAGTGATCTAACCAATACAGTTCAATTCTGTTCCTTCCACTCAAAATTGTGACATAGTCTTCTGCTGAAGACTGTCACAGAGTAGGAAGGTTCTCTTGTAGATTAAAAACTGGTAAAAAAAAATAACAGGAGACAAAGGCTAGGAAATACCCTTATATGTACATGGTTATCTACACAGATTTTCAGATAGGCTTTATAAAAGCAAACTCTACAGTAGAGTGATCCTCATAAATTTCACTCTCACACTGGTATTTAAAAGCAATTCTTATAGAATCAACCTATAGGCTCCCACATCACTCCATGAAAGCAGCTGTTCATCTACTAATCTATCATTAGTTATTTTCCAAGAGAAAGTAAAAACTCATACCAACATGAGAAAGTAAAAACTCATACCAACATAACAAAGTAAAAACAGCATATACAATTTGTATGCACTACTTCTGGAGAAATCAGATCTGTTTGGTTTTAAGAAAAAATTATGCTAATTTAAACAATAAAGCTACAGTAAGAAACAAATTGTTGCACATCTTACAAACATCACGTAACAATGTCATTGTGGCTAAGGCAATTATTTTGGCAAATTGTTGTGGAGGGATAAGAGCTAATAATACAAGTTACAACTAGTGAATTGCACATGTGTCTCAATGCTCAACAGATAAAGAAATTGCTTTCTCTAAATTAGCAACATGATAAACAAATGACAATACACTGTTATTTGAGCGATAGTTTTTTGTCGTTATACGAATTAAACCCACTGTTAACTGGCCACTCAAAAAACAGCTAGAGCATAGTCTTTCTTAGCTAGTATTAAAGTTGAACTTACCTGAACACTATAAAATCAGCTTATGATTTTATCATAAATAAAACATTTTCCTTGCCTACCTTCTCTTTAGATGTGGATATTTACCCCACTCAGTGGTGAGTTCTGCTGTCAGAATTACTGGAAGCTCTACAGAAGACACAAATGGCAGCACAAAAATTCTCGTGAACATGCAAACATTTGTGTGAGCGTGAGATAGATGAACGCCCCCAAAGCAAAGAAGACTTGTGCAAGATCACAGCATGGACGCAAACTGGGGTTTTTTTTTTCAGCATTGTCTAGTTTTGTTTCACCACAGTAAAACCCTATTCGGTTTCCTAGTTCTGAGTGAGAACTAAAAATGTCACAATATGCTGAGCTAATGAAGAGGCATCAGGCTGAGCTCTCTGCAAGTTTTTGCTTTGTGGTTTTAAATCAGAAAATCAGACCCTTAAATTTATCTGAACAGAACTTTTTTTTTTTGTTGTTGCCTGTGTGGTTTAATGTGGTTTAATTAACTAATGTTTTAAGTGAGAATTCAAGCACCCATGGAGATTAAATGAGCCAATTTAGGATCCTGCAGGAGCTGAGTCCCTCTGAAAATACATCTCTTCTTCCACAAAGGAATACAGAAAACACTTAGAAAGATGTATCTGGTTTGCATGGCAAGGCTTTGGTAGCAGGGGGGCTACAGGGGTGGCTTCTGTGAAAAGCTGCTAGAAGCTTCCCCCATATCCAACAGAACCAATGCAGCTTGGCACCAAGACAGACCCACTGCTGTCCAAGGCCAAGCCACTCACCAAGAGCGGCAGCACCTCTGGGGTAATATATTTAAGAAGGGGAGTAAATGAACTGTGGGACTGCAGCCAGAGGGAAAAGTGAGAACATGTGAGAGCAACAGCTCTGGGCAGACACCAGGGTCAGTTGGGCAAGGTACTCCAGGTGCTGGAGTAGATCCCCCTACAGCCTGTGGTGCAGACCATGGTGATTTGATTGGTAAGAAATTAAAATAAAAATTAATTTTTCCCCAAATTGAGTCTGTTTCACCTGTGATGGTAATTGCTGAGTGATCCCTTACCTCAACCGACAAGCCTTTCATTGTGTTTTCTCTCCACTGCGCAGCTGAGGACAGCGACAGAGCAGCTTTGGTGGGCACGTGGTGTCCAGCCAGGGTCAGCCCACCACACAGGCATAAAAGAAAAACAGAAAAGGGATTTTGGCTTTTCCTTCACTACTGTATTTTATAATGCCTAGAGCAGAGCCTTTCCTTCCCATTCTGCAAATGCTTTGGCCTGGCATCCCAAACACTGACGGTTTAGAGAACTTTTCTTATCTACAGCTGTACTCAAAACACGTGAAGACACTGCCATTCTGCTCCACAGCCCATTTCTCCTATTTGGTTTTCACTGATGACCACGGGTGTCATCTGCAACCGCTGGTCCCAGCTAGCTGAAAGCACAGAGCTGCTCTACAGCCCAGCAAACGTGATTCTGGCAGCTCTGCTGTGTACCAGCTTCCATCTTGCTCTCGGCATGCTAGGCCCCAAGCCGGGGTCAGGCCCGGCCTGGCCTGGGCCGACGATGGCTGAATTCGACACCAGTGCCGAGACGAGGGCTGCCACCCTCGGCTGCCTAAGGCTTTGCGAGGGCCGAGCATGGGGAAGCGCTGGCACGATTCGGGGGCAGCGCTAGGAACCGCCCTCAGCATAGAGAGGCCTGTCCCGGCCGGGCTCCTGAGGCCTCAGCAGCTTAAGGCTGCATGAAGGTGGTGGCGGGTGGCAGTTGGTGCTTAAGATCATTGAAAGTTTGTAGTTATTTCCTCATATGCACTTTTGTTTCCGTGGTTGAATAATCATCACAACTACAAAACAGCCTGCTATGTTAAGAAGACAACTTTTATATAAATGAGAGCACTGCAGAGTAAAACTTAAGTAGAAAAATTTTAAGAGCTAACAGTAAGTCAAAGGAAACATTATGACATTTAATTTCCACAGACACATACCACACCAGGGTAAAAGAATGATGTTAATAATCACTATAAACTAGGCACTGGGCTTAGGACAATTAAATCTTTGCAATTAAATATGTACAAATTAAAATACGTATATCAAATATATGCAAATCAGAATCAAAAGACTTATCTGAATTTAGTATGTCAGATAATATTGCTGTTAAAATAGGAAAAGTATCATAGGTGTTAAACGGTAAGCTCCCACACACAGAACAATTACAAGTTACTAAAAAATTCTGGTAACTCCATTCTGTGAAAGGGCTTGTACGAAAATGCAGAGGCTCATCACACCCTGTATAGACTGAGAGAACTAATGGTGAAGGCTTCTGGAAAGAGAAATGAGATTTAATAAAGTGATCACTAAGACGAACATTGCAGAAATGCTGAGGTCCTGGTTTTAGAAGTGAGAAAGGCTTCTAAATGTGTCAGGTGCTCCTGAGAATGTTGCTGTTCATTTTATCTCTGCAGTATTTCAGTGTTTAAGTACCCATTTTGAGATACTTTGGTCCTGATTAAAAAATAATAATAATGCTGAGCAGCTGGGATAGCCACAGAACTGAGTCAAGCTGATACAAGGCTGTGTTGTGTTATGTTCAGAGCCAAGATTGTCAGTGATCATTTTGCCAGGTGGTATTTTGATATATAAATAATAATTCAAAGACATTTTTGTGGCTACTAAAGCTTTTCTGTCTCAGTGCTGGTTGTCCAGCTTTGTTAGAAATGGGCTATTTCAACACAATCTGGCCTGTGGACCTGGGCTGGTGACCCCTGGCTTGAATTCCTAGATGAGAAAGGCTGCTTGCTTGGGGCATATGGACTGTTCCTCGATATTTAGCTTTCCCTCTTTAAAAGTCTTGTTTTCTTCCTGAGAAGTGGGAAAACATTTTGTATTCTAGGAATGCTTATGACAAACTGGTTTGTGCTCAGCTCCATTTACAGCTAAAGGAAAATGATAAAATATTTGGGGGGAGAACAGTTGCTACCCTTAAAGTACTATTAGGAAAATATTTTTCCAGACCTTTAATAGTCACCTTAGACATTTACTGTGAATGTTTTTGCATGTAGCTGTTTTTATGAAGCTGTTTTGATGCTCCTGAATTGTATGCACAAAAGAAAGCATCCTCATTTTGTTAGTTGCTACTTATGAAAATGACTTTATACATCTTATTTATAACCTCAGTATAGAGTTGTGACTACATCTTGACTGTTATGCCCTGTTGGAGTAAAAATACAGTTATGTACAGTTATATTAAAGCAGGAACAGAGAAAAAATCCTGTGGTTTTTGTAGGTAGCTATTGCACACTATTTTACTGGTTTGGCTTACAAGACAAAAATGTTCATTCTTTATTTGTGTGAACAGCCAACTGTAGCAGCACCAATGTCTGTAACTGGATTTCATTATGGAAATTCAGCTTAAAAGGGCCACAGGCACAAAAATCCATTAAAATGTTTCTATTGCTTTACATATTCTTCTGTGATAAAAATAGCCCTATATTTGAATTTAAGAAGCTTTAGCCTAAAGGGTAGCAGATGGATATTAAGGAGATTATAATAAAGAAGGGTATAATCAAAAAAAAAAGGTGGAAAGAAAAGGCAGATGGGGGAGAGCCATTCTTTCATATTTAGGGAAACTTTTTGTAATAACAAAAGATATTCCAAAAAGCTGATCTCTTTCTAGGTAATCAATAACAACTTGTTGATTCTTTATGTCACTACATGAAGTCCTGATATAAAAATGGGCTCCTTCCATAATAAACTGTTACAAATGGCAGCTAAAAAATTGGATGGATCTAGGACACTTGTATTGTTGTCACTGTATCACTATAAAAAGTGACGAGTGGCTGCCATCTGAGCGTATTTTGAAATAAACAGCAAATGTTTTTTGGCTTACTAAGAGTTCCAAAAAAGCAGCCTTCAGAAGTTTCTGAGAATGTGCAGCCATTACCAATTCTAGACGCAATTTCCCTTGCTGTAAGTCTACTTTATATCTGAACTTTTTTTCCTGTTTTTGCAAATTTGTCCTGACAGATGTAAAGGGTTTCTCAAATTTCTTGAAAATTTCTAGTTCCCTTGGAATCCAGAAAGAGTTTTCCAGCAGCCAGATCAGAATTTCTACTTCAGACACAATAATGTGTTCTTGCCTGCTGTGGGTAGCTCCATATATGTGTTACAAGTTTGGGACAAAACAGGCTGACTTGTCATATTCATATGGGGGAAAGCACACCTACAAGTTACTTGGCAGTTCACAGAATTGCTAAATTGCAAACTGGCAGTGCACAAGGGCAAGACTGCAACCAACTGTCCAGAAGGATTGAATAGTAAAGCAGTAGCTTATTGCTTCTTAGAAGCTGGACAGGCTTTCAGTAGCGCAGCATACTGCGTTCTGTATCCTCTGGCCTTTGGCAGGGAAACGTTCTTGGATTGCAAGGGGTTGTTGCATTCACTGGATGTCTGTGATGAAGGATAGAGCAGCTGACAGGAGTTTAAAAAAACCTCAGATGTGGCTCATCTCAAGCTTTCTGGTGCGCTGGCTGTAGGTGGCCCATTTAAGTCTGATGGGATTAGCTGGCTTCAGTGGGTTTGACATCTGTGTAAGGTTAGACTTTTCCTTCAGTTTAGAGTCTGTCATACCTACCTGGCCCTAATAACATTTCAATGATTGCATTCCCCTTCTTATACTTAATACTTCTTGGCTGAGTATTGTGACCTGTGTTATAAGGACGGATTTGTTAGATATTGCTTATGCTATTTGAGCGAGCCCTGGGACTTTTCCGGTGAAAGATAAGGGAAGAAAGGAACAGGGGAAAAAAGGAAACAATTGCACGTCTTAATAACTAAGAAGGGTTAAACAAAGAAATGACTGCTGCAATGCCTAAATGTTTTTGGCATCCCTTTAATGTGAAACCTTTTCATCTGAGTTATACCTTCAGAAGTCAGATCTCGCTAGACTCCCTTTGAGTTTTGTGCTTCCATGTCTGTCCTAATTACCTTTCTCAGAGTGAGATTGCTCTTCTGTCATAGCAGAGGGGGATTTTTTTTTTTTTTTTTTTTAATGCAGTGTTGGATTTTTATATGTATATATATAGAGAGAGAGAGTCAGATTCAACTCTTTTGTTCTTGGCACTAGCCATATGCTACTGTTTAATATTTAATCAGCCCCACCTCATCAGAAACACTGCTGGCCTCATTAGATAATTAATGGCTGCCTGTGTCTCATTTGCTTCAGTTGATACATCTGCAGCCAGTAATTAGAGCAGGAGTTTATTAGTTGCACTGGCTTAGTTTATTTGTGAAACAATCTCTGCTTTGATTGAAGCCGCTGGGATTGGCATATGTGGACAGCCTGCCTCCCTGTTCAGTGGGGCTCTTTTGTTTACATTTTTGCTACGGTTTTGCAACACTGCACATTCTGGCAATCCTAGGAACAGTTGGTGGTGAAGATTTGCCTTTTATAATTTAGAAGATAATTGGGTAATTCAATGCAGTAAAGCTACTGCAAAGTAATTCTGTAACTTTGGGGAGGGGTGAGGAGGGAAATCTGGTAGACAATTTGTTCATTTATAGTTTTTATTTTTTATTTTCTAGTTTGCTGGTTTTTTTACTCTTCAAACATCTTAATAAAAATCCTCTGTATCTGTGAAGGATGTATGTGTGTAGCATGTGTTTGGCAAGCTTTTAATTCACAGGTTTTGTCTTCACATATTAGCTAAAACCAAACCAGTGTTCTTAAATACTGGTGAGTGATCACATGCCAGTATCAGTAACCTGTCTTCCTTAATGAATTCCAGTGCTAAACCTCTCTCCTTGGTCTGTCTTCTCATTTGCAAATGTGTAAATGTACTGTGATATTTTCTTCTGGTGTTGTGAATTTATGACAAGTCTGTCACTGAGTAGTCTAAAGGAAAACCTTTATACAATTGGCTATATTAAAATAATGAGAATTGTTCCTGCCTTTGAGAGAAAACACAGTTTTATCTTGTCAGAAGCTAGTTTCTGAAAGATCCTTTCCTGTTGTTATACCTCTTCAAATACAACAGCAGTCCTGATTAAGTGAGCTTGTTTTCTCTTAGAAGTAAGCCTTATAGCTGTTTCTCTTCCATTTAAACAGGTTTCTTTACCAATGCTTATCCAGCCAGGCAGAAGTCTGAATGGGGAGCTGCTCCCTCCTCATTGTCCATTTTCCTCTTGCATCTTTGCTGAGCAGCTTGCCTTGGCACTGCCGTTGTGCATAGAGGTTTTGCTGTATTCAGTTCTGGAATGGCATTTCTGTAAGTTGAACAGCCCCTAGCAACATGATGCAAGAGTTAACAGTTAACATTGGGAAGAGATCTGTATCAAATTCAATTATCTTTACCATTGTGAATAGGAAGGCAAAAAGAAAAATTGTTTTATTTTTTTCATTTTCATTCTCTAAAGGTCCAGATTATTGAGCCGGCACTAATTTTTCTGTGTGAGAGAAGGTAATTCAGACTGCTGCCCTCAATGAGGATTCAAATACAGTGAATTATTTCTGGCTAGGTCTTGTTCTGAGATTAGCCTGTCAGGTCTAACCATCCTTGCCTGTGTGCAAGAATTCCTGCAGCTAAGCCTTATTTCTGTTATAGTACCTCTGTCTGTACCAGCACATGTGCACCCAAAAGCATATCCTGTAGCTGCTGTGCTCTGGGATGCTCTTTCCTCCTGTTTGCTGTCCCTCGCATAACCGTGGGAAGGCTATTGCAGGGCTTTCAGCACGTTACTGATTTTTGCCTTCAGCTTTGCTGCCAAAGAGACAGGTTCTAGTCAAAATTTAAGCTATACCTTCATTTAACCTGTGTGCAAACCAAGTAAACCACTGCAGTTTGGAAGAAGCATCCTCAGCCTCGAGAGAGGGGTGTTAAAACTAAACCTGGGTGAGTTATTCAGTTAAAGATATGAGTTATTCAGTTAAAGACACGAACTGTCTGATAAGATTTGGGGCCACCAACTCCCCAGCCTTTTTCTCTTCATACAGTAGTGAAGTGCCTTTCACTATGTTCCTGTGAAGCCTTCTTTCCATTACTTTCTGTGTCTGGGTGGGTTTCTGTATTGTTTGGGGGTTTTGCTGTGTTTTGAGCAGCAGTTTGTACTGAGGCCAGCTACCTCTTTCACATAGCTGCTTTAGAGATCTAACCCTGGAAAGGAGCTATAATTCATGCGAACCGCATCTTTAAAGGAATAGTACCAGGCAGTCTGGCTTCACAATTGGAAGGGGTGTCAGCAAGCAATAGTTTTACTATAGCTCCAAGCAATGGTTTCCTTATCAGTCTTCAAAACATTAAAAAGTCTTTTCTTCTACTAGATAATCCTTTATCATGCCTCTGTAGCTCCACTTAGGCTACACTGACAGATTCAGTGTGTTTTGACAGTTCTGACCTGATGAAAAAGCTTGTGCTATGTTTGTAATTGATTGTACCCATAAATGACTCACAGACTCTATTTTGTTTCTGTCGTTCAGTGTATCACTTGAACTTTTTGTTTGTGTTTCTCTGGTTCGATTTCTCCACAGTGAGACGAGCTTTACAGAAACAAGTTTAGATTCTCATTCATAAGGCGGTGTTCGGCTGCCTCTGGAAACAGGAGGAAGGAGAGACAGCCGTCAGCATTTTCTGAGCAGAGTAAGAGTCTAATGATCGCTGTCAGTACTCCGTAGGGTATGCACGGGCTGCCTGGGCATTGCTGCCTGCAAATCTAGATCAGACTAGTTGGTTAATAAGCACTCCTTCCTTCAGACTTTTCTGTCATTGTTTTCAGTCAGTAATGATGTCCTAAACCCTAATAATGGTAAACTTCTGCTTTACTATATTAGTGACACAGGGATATTTACCAAACCACATTTGGGTTAAATTTTTAACTGGCAATACTACATGTACCTACGCAACTAATTTTAGTATGTATTTGGCTAGAACTGTAGGTATCTGTGTGTATTGCTGGTACTGCTTCATGGATTTTATATATTTGAACCAATTCTATATTTGCTAAATTTTCCACACCCCCCCCCCTTTTCTTTTTTCCTGAACCCTTTCACTGTCTTATGAATGTTGTTTTAAAATGCCAGGGTTTTGAAGATTGTTTAATGATGTTACATTACCAAATCTCCAAAGCAGCATTTGGGTATTTAACTTCCTAAGATGCCTTTGAAAGCCCCAATTTTATTTTTTAATTCTAAACCTTAAGTTTTGCTTACAGTTTGTGTACATGAGTGCTTTTATAAGCTCATAGGACTTTCATTATTGTGCATGTATTCAGATCTATTGTGACTTTTTTCACCTTTGCATGGTGAAGTGATTGAAGTCAAAAGCAAGGGCATGTGCAAGCTGGTTTTTCAGAGACACAAATGTCTTTTTTTTTTTCCCCTCCACTGACACTTTGTATGGCAATTTACCCTTGCACACCATCTATTCAGATCTGGAAAGTGTTATTTGCTCATTTTATACAACCCTAACAACTGAATTTACAAGACTAGAAAACTGTTCTTAAAATTTCATTAGGAAATGAAAATTTTCCAGACTACTGCAGTCTGTTAGAAATGTCATTTAAAGTAATGTATGGATGAGATGTATTCCCACAAGCTGAAATGTGAGAGAAATTTAGCTGATATATAATAGTGAAAGAGACACTAGAACACATTCTAATTACAAACTAATGAAAGGTTACAATAAATCTCTCTGTATATGTCTTAAAAAAAATAACTTCCAATTTCATTGTTGTCAAGCTTATATATTCAGAGTCTGTCTCCTGTCAGTAATCTTAGGCTCACCATTCTCTCCAAGGAAAACAATTATGTTAGTTCCAAATAAGGGCTCTTTGATCTCTTTTTATTCCTCCTTTGTTTCTGCACAATGAAAGTGAGAGGAACTCAATTAAAGTGACTTAGTCTAGTCTCTTGACAGAAGTTGTTACAAGTAAAGGGTTTGATTCTCTTCTCAGTTAAACCAGTGTTTTGCCAGTGTAGCTACATTGACACTATCAGAGTTGCACTGATGGAAAGCTGGTATAATGGAAGAAAGGATCAATCCTGAAGTTTCTCCAAGTAGGCCATTCGAATGAACTACCACATTCTTTTTCTCAGCTGAATTGAAAGCAATTTAATTGGCTTTCGGTGTAGGCTATTCAGTGAAAGATTCCCAAACTGAAGGTGACCATGTTTTTAATATGACCAAGAGATGCATGTTTGTAACAAAGCTTTTGTTTGTATTAGCATCTGGTAATCCTATAAAAGTAGACTTTGAAAATAGTGTGCCCATGGTTGTCACTGTTGCCAGACCTTAAATCAAGTATGTTGCTCAGATTTTTTTCACAGGAGGCTGATGTCTTAAACTCCCTTATCATGCACCACATGTTAACAGTCTCTGTTCTGAGAAAAGCCACAAATTTCAGGTAGTATGCACTCAGCTATTATTTTCAATCCAGATAATATTCACCCTCCTCAATATATGTTTTTAGGTCTTAAGTCAGTCTGTCTTCTGTAAAATCCAGAGATTTGCTAGAGCCTGCAGGGATTCTGAACACTTAGTAATTACTCCAAAATAAAATATTTCTTTTGATAAAATAGAAACCTTAAACATTACTTCACATGTTGTTGTTCACAAGGCAAGTTCAGGACAGGAAGACTTAACTGGAAACTTTGAATATTCCAATGAAAATAGAACACATAGGCTCTTCACCCTTTGGGAAATAACAGTAATATGTCATTAGTGCTTTGTATTACTGCTGGGGTTTTTGCATAACATTTGGCTTTCTCCTGTCCGGTTTCTAATTTGGATATAAATCACTCTGGACTATTGGAATCTATCTTTGGAGAGATTATGTCTTCATAGAGACAACTTTGAAGAAATAAAAATTAATTTGACTAGTGAACCTAATATTTTCAACTTATTTTTATTTAGGGTGAGGATTTCAGGCACTCTTTCCCCTCCTTTAATATGTGCATGGGATTTTTTTGTAATTTTTACTCATTTATTTGGAAACTCATTTGAACATGTGCCCCATTATATCTGGGCAGCAGTATCGTGATTACAAGAGCTCTGCTAATACTGTAGCGGCTATCAAATGCTACTTCTCCTTTACTACTTTTATTTTGAGACCTTGTTTTCTAATTATATCCTGTGAAGGGTTTTTGTCAGGCAGTGGAGTTATTCCATGCTCAGTTTTGCACCAGCCTTATTTGTCCAATAATGCTGCTGTGAAGCTCTGAAGCTTGTGGTCCTTAGGTTCTCCAAATTATTAAAGGTTCCCTGTCAAGCTTTATTTGGGAAATCACCTGATTTGGCTTCCTTTTACTTCTCTCAGATGCTCTTTTCCCTGGTGTGCAAACTGTTCAAAGCTGTTTTCCCATTAGCCCTCAAATGTATGATAAATACAGTTCATATAGTCAGGTTAGTTAATGTCTCATAAGTGATGTTTCCTTTCAGCCTTCCAACTCTGCTCTGCATCCATTTCCCACTCCTGGGTCAACCCCCTTATTGCCAAAGCTTGTCTAGGCAGAAAGCTCATTACACTGCTTTGTAAGGCTGCCTATCTTGTCAAGAGTAAGGATAAATGTTTTGACGCACAATATTGTACAAGTATATCTACTTTGTTTTTCTGAAATAATTCTTCCCCTATTTTCTCATGCTTCTAAGTAATAAGGACAAAACCAGAGGCAATGTGCTTGCTACCCAGAAGACTGAAATTACAGGCAAAAGATGAAGGGTAAGCTAAGAATGTAAGCGTGGAGGTATTTTGCTTTCCTCTCCAACATCACAGTTAATTTGGACTTGCCTGTAATGAATCTAATCTCTGGGTTATTTGATCAATTCTTAATTTAAGCAGATTCTCTCCTTGGATTCAGAGGTGATGCAGTGATTAGAGAAAGCTTTAGACAACTATTTCCTTCATGCTTTTTTCACCACATCAAATTTTTAACAATGGTGATCTGCTGCTGGACCTGGCTGCTGTTTTATACTGCACCTCACAGGCTCAGAGGAACAAAAATAGCTGAAGAAAACCTAGTATACAAAAGTTCATGAGAAGAAAAATCAAATATACATAGGAAATCTTGACAGCTATATAACAAGACTATTATGTTTTTAATATATGGCAAGAATGGAAACAGTTCAATCGATGCTATTTACCTTGTCTGTAATTGAACAGTAGCCCAGTCAATGAAATTAAAGGGCAGGAAATCTTAAAGTTAGAAGAAATTCAAGAGGTACTGGTGTCTTATATGGCTTAGGACAGTCAGGATCCAGGGCATCATTTATTAAAATACACCTGTGACTAAAATTGAGGGTACAGATAGCAGAGATTTTTATTAATTTTTTGTTATATTACTTAATTATAAAACATGATCAGTCACAATATGTCTGGGGAGCTAGGGAAAGCATCCCTGTACTCCTGACAGTTCTCTTGCTGGATTTTCCTACCCAGGCTTCAGCATCCTAAACCCTGGGGTCAGATTACATGAGTCCCACATTCAAGAAAGTCTCTTGGGAGCTAGATTTCATCATCTTAGCTGAGAATTTTTACCCCAGTTTGGGCTGTGCTTGTGCTGTGAGCCTGCTCACAACTCTGAGCTATTCAAACTGCTCCATTACCATTTCTCACAAAGAAACTGAACAAACCTTTTCCACTACACAGAGTTTTGGAAAAAATACTTTTACATTTTCTTTTCTTTATGGCAAATATTTTTCTATAGAATGGAAATCTTTTCATGTCAGTCTTTTGGCTTGTATACTGAGCTTTGACTGTCTCATTCATTTGCTTATTAGTAAATCCAGAATGAGAGATTTGTATTTCAGAATCTTGCATTCTCAGTAGGTCAGGAAAGTTATTTGCTTGAAAAGATCTGAATCTGATGATACACAACACTGGAGTGAAACATTAAGATGTTGCATAGTTAGAAGTATTGCTCTGTGCTCTCTAATTCTGCTCCACTGGTTTAAATGGAAAATACCATCCTAAAAATGATGATGAGAAAAAAGATGAGTTATTATTCAGTTCTGCATATGTTTTTCCATATGCTAACAAGATGCAATTAGTTAAGGTGAAGCCAAGGCATCATTTCATACCCATCTAATTCTGCTTCTACCCATTCATCCGAGCAGGCTGTGCATTTCTGTCTGTCCTTTCTTTTTATCTACTGTGCACAATGTAGGTGCTGCTACAGGAGCAAGACAAATCCTTTTAGGCATGTGCAGCCTCCCATGTGTTTGAGCCTTACTGTACTACAGTTTTATCCCCTCCACATGTACCTTTGGTTTTACCAAGCTCTCAAGAGAAGGTTTATCTTAAGCTCAGTGAAGTGGAGGTCTAAATTCTGAGCTGTCTCTAAATGAATTTACTTGTCCCTGGTAAAAGGAGTTCTGTTCACACCTGTAGTGGAAATAGTCTTTTCAATATGAGTTAAATGTTTTGTCCTTATTTATCTTATTTTAATTCAGCAGTTCTAAAGTACTTTTCAAAGTAATCAGGTATGACAGTGCTGGGTTAATTAACAGTTGGTATGCTGCCAGCAGCTTCCCTGTGATGGTATTGATGATGATACTGATCTTATCTCATATGCTTTGCTAGGAAAAAATCCTCTAGAAAGAAGCAAAGACACTATGATATGAATGTGTAAGGACGGTAGGTGTCCTTCCTGCTGTTTTATGAATGTGTCTGAAGGATTTCCATTGTGAGAGAGAACAGGAGCTCAGCCTATCCCTGATCTGTATTACCTCACAAAAATCTGTCTTCTGTTCAAGAAGGACAGGGAATTGCTTGAAGGAGTCCAGCGCAGAGCCACAAAGATGATTAAGGGAGTGGAACATCTCCCTTATGAGGAGAGGCTGAGGGAGCTGGGTCTCTTTAGCTTGCAAAAGAGGAGACTGAGGGGTGACCTCATCAATGTTTACAAATATGTGAAGGGTAGGTGTCAGGATGATGGAGCTAGGCTTTTTTCAGTGATATCCAGTGATAGGACAAGGGGCAATGGGTGTAAACTGGAGCATAGGAAGTTCCACGTTAACATCAGGAAGAACTTCTTTACTGTAAGAGTGACAGAGCACTGGAACAGGCTGCCCAGGGGGGTTGTGGAGTCTCCTACACTGGAGATATTCAAGGCCCGCCTGGACAAGTTCCTGTGTGATGTACTGTAGGTTACCCTGCTCTTGCAGGGGGGTTGGACTAGATGATCTTTTTAGGTCCCTTCCAACCCTTGGGATTCTGTGATTCTGTGAAACACTTGTCTTAAAACCACAAAGCAAAGAAGTATAAAGCCGAGTCTGAAAACTCATCTTACTGATTGCACTGAAGTAGTATCATCCCTGTGATTTTGAAGGTTGCTTGCTATGTGAAGACACAAGTAGTTAACATCCATGGGCTATGGACTTGCCATATTTGAAGTTTCAAATTGTCAGCTACTCACATATACTGACATTAATGAGACACATACTGAGATCTTTGTTTTATGAATCTGGAAGTTTTGCAGTGTTTGAGCAGTCTGAGAGGCATTAAGGACATTCATGCCTTGCCACTTTTTGCTTTTGCAGTGCAAGGGGTCTTCGTTTTATTTTCCTGTCACAAACAAAGTAGAAAATATGATGTTGATAAATCACAGAATCACAGACTGGTTTGGATTGCAAGGGACCTTAAAGACCATCTAGTTCCAAATTCCCTGCCGTCAACCTTCCACTGAATCAGGCTGCTTCAAGCCCTGTCCAACCTGGCCTTGGAAACTGCCAGGCACGGAGCAGACACAGCTCCTCTGGGCAACCTGTGCCAGCGCCTCACCACCCTCACAGTAAGCATTTTCTTCCTAATACTGTATCTATACCTAACTGTCTGTCAGTTTAAAGCCATTCCCCCTTGTCCTATCACTGTATACCCTTGTAAAAAAACCCTCTCCAGATTTCTTGTAGGCCCCTAAGAAATTTAAAAAATGAACCTAAGTATTCTCACAGAAATACACGATTGTGATAATGCTTGGAGAGAAAGGAATAAATAACATATCACATGTGATACAGAAAAAAACAGGTACCCCAGTTAAGGCCATGTCTTGAGAACCAGCAGTGATTAAATTTGCCAAAAGCACATGTCAGCTGATGTTCCTTTTCCAGCAGTCATAGTTTGTCTCCAGTATTGACCAGCTCTGTCTAACACAAGCTGTCTGAAATTACACACTTTTTTACCACAATACTGTTTTTTGAATGTAGCCATCAACCACATTTATGTACTGGGCTCTATGTATTTTCAGAGACAGGTAAAGGAAGAGTCTTTGTAGACTACTAGAGCATTGCTGCTCAACAGAACTGCAGAACAACTAGGATTAAAAGTCAGTGAAAGAAGTAGCTAGCCAAAGGCAGGCGGATGGACTAGATGATAACCATGGATGCTGGTAAAAGTCAGCATCCATGCTATCACTGTGCTACTTTCACATCCCTATTTGTGAATGTAAGTATTGAAGTATTTAAATAGTATTCATCAGTACTTTTCGTTTGAAAATGAAATTTTTAAAATTGATTGCCTGTTTTCAAAGCATTCAGAACTTGGAAAAATAAAAATTTAAGCTGATTAAATTAGCTGTAAGACATTTTCATTGAAATCTGGGAAAATATTTAAACTTTCTTGGGATTTTATTCCTATTGCAGATATTCCTGATTATTAGCTTATGTGCTGTTTGAAACTGGTCTTTGTGTAAAGTCATATTTTGTTGGCTTTTTGTCTTTTTTTGAACTTGGTTCTTTCCTTTGCAATTTCTGTTACTACCATAATTTTATTCTTCATACTTGCCCCTGTAGCTTGCTGCTGCTGCTACTTTAGCAACTTCTAAGCTTTTTTTTTTCTTGAGCACTGCAGCAAAGATGTGTTTTGTTGTAAGCTAAGCAAAAATGTAAGCTAAGCTCCTAAATTGCACTAATAGGTGACGCAATGAAAAGAACCTTCCCCCCATATTAATTTATAAGAGCAGCAGTTATTGTATTAGCCTAGACCATGAGTTCCTGGCCCAGTGTTCTGATTTTACAAACTAAAGATAATCTAGCTCAACAAATATTAGTTGCATTTCAGGTACTGACTAGTGATTATTTTATGACAGCATGGAAAGAATTAGAGCTAAACTAGTTTTTGCTCACTAGGACTGGAGTAAGGAGAGTTCTGCTCTCCAAAGGACTTACAGTCTGGAAAGTAAATAACTAAGATACCTTGTCATTTTTATTCTCAGTTTTTAACTCCAACAGTGGTAAAGCTGTATTTGATAAGGGGATATTTTCAAGATGAACAAGGCTGTTTTATTTGAAATCTTGGTCAGAGGCAAGTGATAAACTGGCTAAATAAACATCTGAGTTCATTATAAAAAGAAGTTTTGGTAGTAGCTTGCTGTCTAATTTCTTGGACCCTAAGTTTCTTGGAAGAGCTCTTGGAAGCCATTGTACCAAGGATTTTGGTATTTCCAGGTTTCAGTTACACAATGGTTCAGAATGCTGTAGGGTAATTTAATATATTTATGACCTTGGTGCCAGTATTAACTAGGGGAACAAAGGAGGAGAAGTGAGCCTGCAACACAGACATTAGATTTGAGTCGTGGCTTTAGTATCTTATTTGAGCAGTTCTGCTCTCTGGTATTGGTTTAGACCATCTGCATTTTGGTTGTAACAAGCTACATAAAACAAAATCTTGGCAACAAGATGTATAGTGTACACCCTTTTATTAATTTAATTTAAAATAAATGTACTTCAGCTCTAAAGGAATCCTTTCTTTTAAAATATCCCTTTAATTTTCTTAAGTGTAAGAAAATGAGCTCACTTTTTTGCTCAGACATACGGTACTTTATCAAACTTATATATAAATTACTTGATTCTTCATACTGCTGATATTCTTCCAATTGTTTTAATAGACCATAAAAATGGTAATACTGTGGTAAACCATTAAACGCTTTAGCCCAGCAGTATTCCTTGTTTAATAGTTTTACTCATTTAACACTTACGATTTGTAACAGAGTAAATCTCATTTTAAAGTAGGTTGAGGAAGTTAAACCACCTCTGGGGAATAAATCTACACTCCCTTACCTGGAGGGCAATACTAATTGCTATCCAGACCCAGAACAGGCTCAAATGAAGTCAAGCTCCAAGGATTACTAATGAGTGAGGCTTACATTGTATGAGCTAAAAGTCTTTGAATGCTATTTTTTACCTGAGAAACTGGCTGAACAAAAGTCTGAGAAAACCCATGCAGCTGGTAGACTGCTGGTGCTTTTAAGCACTAGTAATTATCAGCCTTCCTCCTTGGGATGTTAATGATAGTGGTTTGACCTTACCCCAGCATGCCTATCTAAATGTATAACTTAGCCATCCGTTTGCTTTAAATCAAGCACTAAATCTATCTGAGTGCCATTTCATATGGATATTAAAAAAACATCAGTGTCTTCTTGACTTCTTTTGTCAGCTAAATCTTGGGCAATTGTGTGAATAAATTAACAGAGGAAACTAACCTTTTTTATTTCATAAGTTTTGCATGTACATAGAGAAGAGCACACATCTACTTCAGTGCAGAGGAACTATTACAGATATTATTATTATTATTTTACATAATCATGCCAGTGGGAAGGCAGGAGAGTGGCTTTGTGTGGAGACCTTCAGCCTTTCTATTAGTTTCCCATTCTTGACTTATAAATCTTGAGTTAGCTCTTCTGAGATTGTCCTGTTACTTTTCCACTTTCCCTTTAGTGCCCTTTGTTCTACTGATATATGGGAATGGAAGCTTCAAGATTTGTTTAAAATATTAGCAAGCTGCATTTAGACTTTTTCAAAACAAAGTGTGAAAGTGTTTACAATGATTAGCTAGACAAACGTTAATGATGAATAAATTGTAATGTGAAACACTTTGCAGGGCATAAAAGAACGGGGGAAGAAAAGATTAGGTCTCTGTTCCCTCATTTAAATCCTGTTCAAGCCCAGAGGGTTTAATAGGTAGTTAAGTGGTGCCCCGGAGAGTGTGATTGGAACTTACAGGGTGCAAATACCTTCATCTGACTTTCTACTGTGGCTGGATTTTGCCCCCAATGGCCAAACTCAGTAAAACCTAGCTATTTTCTTTGAATAATGGAGCTGTGGAAAATCCAGCAAGTACTTGGAAGTCAGAACTAGCTAGGAACAGGCCCTAGAGGATTTTTAACCTAAATAGAAGAAGCTGTATCTCTAGCTCTGAAAGCTGCTACTGTTTCACTATTCTTTCTTTTTGCCTCTGGGATATTCCTGAAACGTGTGCATCTTCTGTTTTATGAGATGTACTTGCTTGCCTTAGATGTAGAGAGGAATGGGAGGAGGTGGACTATGGCATGGCCTCCAGCACTTTGTTTATGAGAACATCCTTCTAGCAATTTTATGTCTGCGTGAGGCAGAAGAACTGTTTCCAGTCTGCCCTTGAGCTGTGGATCAAGCATTTTACTTCTTACTCTTTTCTGCTTTAAAACTTTGTATTCCTATTCCAGAGTCTTTAGATGGATACGATTTTTGTCATTTGTAGTGGTAGAAGCATTTCAGCTCCCTTTCTTGTTTTCCTAGCTGTATTTCACAGTTGATCAAGCTAGAATCATGTACTTCTTTCTCTGCAGAGCAGCTGTCCTGAGACCAGGTCTAACATGTTGTCTCTTCTTTACAAGTACCTATAGAACAGTGCCTCAAACTTCATTTATCATCGCTTAATCTAACGAAATGGGACCTATTGGTCCATTACCCCGAATTGTATTGTAAGGCTGCACATCAACAGGTTTGCATACAAAATGGTTTGAGAACTCCGCTGACCACTGGCTAGCTCCCTCCTGGGAGAAAATCCATAGTTATCTGCTCATTCTCCTGTCCTCATGCTGCTAATCCTTGAAAAATACTCAGTTTCCATAAAAAAAAAAAAAAAAAAAAAGAAAAAAAGAAAAAGGGAGAAAAGAAACAGCAAAACAACAACACCCCAAACCCCCCCTGACTCCTTGTCCTGGGTTTACCAGGAGCCGTTTTGCTCCTTCTTAGTAACTGGTGCAAGCTCTGTGTTTTGACTTCCAGCCTGGGCAGAGGGCTGATAACACCGGTTGTTTTTAATTGTTGCTAAGTAATGTTTATTCTGGCCAAGGACTCTGTGAGTCTCATGCTCTGCTGGGGACGAGGGAGGCCGGGAGGAAGCAGAGACAGGACACCTGACCCAAACTAGCCAAAGAGGTATTCCATACCACAGCACGTCATGCCCGGAGAGGTAACTGGGAGTTACCCGGAAGGGCAGGCTCTCTCTCTCTTCGGGGGGGGTCGAACTCGTTCGGCGGTGGTATCGTATTCTCTTGTTAATTCCCTTATCATTATTATCATTGGTGGTAGCAGCAGTGGTTTGTGTTATACCTTAGTTACTGGGCTGTTCTTATCTCAACCCGTGGGAGTTACATTCTCCTGATTCTCCTCCCCATCCCTCCGGGAGTGGGGAGGGTCGGTGGGGGGGGCGGGGTGAGTGGACGACCTGTGTGGATTGGTTTAAACCACGACAGTTCTTTTTGGCTCCCAACGTGGGGCACGAAGGGTTGAGATAACGACAGTTTTCATTTGGTTTAGTTTTCCTTACTGAGTTTGATAATAAATTAAAAAAAAAAAAGTAAATGTCTTTGTAATCTTCATATTCTTGCATAATACAGAGCTATGGTAATAAACAGATGCTAGTACACAGAGCAACAGCACTTGCTGGTGTTAACACTGGAGTTTAAATGAACAAACAGAAGCTGACATACAAGACTGCTTCTGCCACTTCGTTGCTGGAAATTTAATTTTCCAGCAATGAACAACAAGCCTTTGAGCAAATTAAACGTGAGATAGTTCATGCAGTAGCCCTCGGACCAGTCCGGACCGGGCCAGATGTCAAAAATGTACTGTACACCGCAGCTGGGGAAAATGGTCCTACCTGGAGCCTTTGGCAGAAAGCCCCAGGGGAGACTCGAGGTCGACCCCTTGTTTTTTGGAGCCGGGGGTACAAAGGATCTGAGGGCAGCTATACCCCAACTGAGAAAGAGATACTGACAGCCTATGAAGGGGTTCGAGCTGCTTTGGAAGTGATTGGCACTGAAGCATAGCTCCTCCTGGCACCCCGGTTGCCTGTACTGGGCTGGATGTTCAAAGGCAGGGTCTCCTCTCCACACCATGCAACTGATGCTACATGGAGTAAATGGGCTGCACTAATTACACAGCGTGCTCGAATAGGAAATCCCAGTCGTCCAGGCATTCTAGAAGTCATCATGGACTGGCCAGAGGGCAAAGATTTTGGAATGTCACCAGAGGAGGAGGTGATGCGTGCTGAAGAGGCTCCACCATATAACGAACTGTCAGAAAGTGAAAAACAGTATGCCTTGTTTACTGATGGGTCCTGCCGTATTGTGGGAAAGCATCGGAGATGGAAGGCAGCTGTATGGAGTCCTCGGCGACGAGTTGCAGAAACTGCTGAGGGAGAGGGCGAATCAAGTCAGTTTGCCGAGGTGAAAGCCATCCAGCTGGCCCTGGACATTGCTGAACGAGAGAAGTGGCCAGTACTTTATCTCTACACTGACTCATGGATGGTGGCAAATGCCCTGTGGGGGTGGTTGCAGCAATGGAAGCGAAGCAACTGGCAACACAGAGGTAAACCCATCTGGGCTGCTGCACTGTGGCAAGAGATCGCTGCCCGGGTGCAGAACCTGGTGGTGAAGGTACGCCATGTAGGTGCACATGTACCCAAGAGTCAGGTCACTGAGGAACACCAGAACAACAAACAAGTGGATAAAGCTGCTAAGATTGAAGTGGCTCAGATGGACTTAGACTGGCAACGTAAAGGTGAATTATTTTTGGCCCGGTGGGCCCATGACGCTTCAGGCCATCAGGGCAGAGATGCAACATAGAGATGGGCCCGTGACCGAGGGGTGGACTTAACAATGGACGCTATTGCCCAGGTTATTCGTGAGTGTGAAACGTGCTGCAATTAAACAAGCCAAACGGTTAAAGCCTCTCTGGTATGGGGGACGATGGCTGAAGTACAAATATGGGGAGGCCTGGCAGATTGACTATATCACACTCCCACCAACCCGCCAAGGCAAATGTCATGTGCTTACCATGGTGGAAGCAACCACCGGATGGCTTGAAACATACGCTGTGCCCCACACCACTGCCCGGAACACTATCCTGGGCCTTGAGAAACAGATTTTGTGGCGACACGGCACCCCAGAGAGAATTGAGTCAGACAATGGGACTCATTTCCGGAATAACCTTATAGACACTTGGGCCAAAGAGCATGGCATTGAGTGGGTATATCACATCCCATACCATGCACCAGCCTCTGGGAAAATAGAGTGGTACAATGGGCTGTTAAAAACCACACTGAGAGCAATGGGTGGGGGAACTTTCAAGCATTGGGATACACACTTACCAAAGGCCACCTGGTTGGTTAACACTAGAGGATCGGTCAATAGAGCTGGCCCAGCCCAGTCAGAACTTTTACATATTGTAGAGGGGAACAAAGTTCCTGTGGTGCATATGAAGAATTTGCTGGGGAAGACAGTCTGGGTTATTCCTGCTTCAGGTAAAGGCAAACCCACTCGTGGGATTGCTTTTGCTCAGGGACCCGGATATACTTGGTGGGTAATGCAGGAAAACGGGGAAGTCCGATGTATACCTCAAGGGGATTTGATTTTAGGGGAAAACAGCCAATGAACTTAATTGTGTGCTGTTGCCTGCTGTGTAATACTTTTAGAGACCATCAATTAGATATTTTC
Source organism: Lathamus discolor (assembly GCF_037157495.1). Classification (NCBI taxonomy): domain Eukaryota; kingdom Metazoa; phylum Chordata; class Aves; order Psittaciformes; family Psittacidae; genus Lathamus; species Lathamus discolor. The sequence continues at coordinate 78,691,351 of NC_088889.1, forward strand.
AGGTTACCAGCGACTGGCCCTGACTTCCCTCCAACCGTCATCCCAACAGAGAATGAATTCTGATAGAACCAGACAAATTCTGCAGTGAAGGAACAATCATCACCAGCAGGCAACAATCCAACACTGCACACAGCTTTTCCTGCCCTGAAAAGACTGTTACAAGGGATGGAACCTGACATCATGGACCGAATGGACTCAGCAGCTTTGTAAGGACTGGTCTATGCACTAAGAGTGTACTGAGATAAGACTGATGGTATACTGAAAATGTGGGATCTGAGCATGATGTGAATGGTATGGAATAAGGGGTGGATACTGTCCTGGGTTTACCAGGAGCCGTTTTGCTCCTTCTTAGTAACTGGTGCAAGCTCTGTGTTTTGACTTCCAGCCTGGGCAGAGGGCTGATAACACCGGTTGTTTTTAATTGTTGCTAAGTAATGTTTATTCTGGCCAAGGACTCTGTGAGTCTCATGCTCTGCTGGGACGAGGGAGGCCGGGAGGAAGCAGAGACAGGACACCTGACCCAAACTAGCCAAAGAGTTATTCCATACCACAGCACGTCATGCCCGGAGAGGTAACTGGGAGTTACCCGGAAGGGCAGGCTCTCTCTCTCTTCGGGGGGGGGTTGAACTCGTTCGGCGGTGGTATCGTATTCTCTTGTTATTTTCTCTTATCAATATTATCATTGGTGGTAGCAGCAGTGATTTGTGTTATACCTTAGTTACTGGGCTGTTCTTATCTCAACCCGTGGGAGTTACATTCTCCTGATTCTCCACCCCATCCCTCCGGGAGTGGGGAGGGTTGGTGGGGGGGGTGAGTGGACGACCTGTGTGGATTGGTTTAAACCACGACACTCCTAAAATGGTATTTTTTTTTTATTTGTTTCCCTAAATAAAGCTGACCTGGCAAGCAATCGTACCACTGGGTATTGCTTAATCTTAAGAGAAGCACAGGGCACCTTGGGCTCCTAGTCACAGGGCTGGCTGCCTCTAGAATGGCAGCACTACTTGTGTGCAGAGCTCCACATTTCTGCATTTACATCCAAAGTACCACATGTATTCTAAACCCCTGATCTTTTCAAATTATGCCCTACCACAGTCTGCTTGATGGTAATCTAGAAATGCGTTTGAAAGGTGTTTGACTCCATTTTTATGAAAGTAGCGTAAGTAGTTCTAGAATATGTTTTTTTCTTAACCAGTACCTAAGAAAATGAAGTATTTATACTTTTCCCTGGGTTTGGGGCAGGTTTGGGCCAGCTTCAGCTGCTCCTGTTGGTTTGGTTTTGAGGAGTGCTTTATTTTGTTGTTTTGGTTTAGGTTTGGTTTATGGTTTTCTGTGGGTTTTTTTTTTTTTTCTTTTTTTTTCCTGCTTTGTTTCGTGAAGTCTTTTGAGATCCTTTGGTCAAAGATGCTGCCATCATGGTTTAGGTGATTACAGAATATTTGGGTTGGAATTTTTTGAAGGTGTCAGTTTTTTAAAATAAGTAATTTTTATAGTACTTTGATATAGAGAAGCTTCACTTTTTTTTCCCCCCAAATGTGGAATAGTGTATGAAACATAAGTCTGTGGGTTTCTGGTTTTGCTTGATGTATCAAAGTCATGTCTGGTTCAAAAGGGCTGTGATTTAAACCTAGGGCTCCCAATATTACTTCATTTTCTTAACTAGCTACAGCATGGAGGTTTGAGGTTTCTTTTCCTCTCCCTCCTCTTCTAAAGTGAGCATGGTGTGAGGAAACTACACGCTTCAGGCTTAGCTGGGCATGTGTGGACAGTGGATGCTGCAGCTTTGACAATATTAGGTTATACTGTGAACTACCTCAGCTAAGAACGTTCATCAAATGTTCAATACAATTAAAAAATCTAAAATATATCAATTAGTAACTACAATCTCTCAGCATACTTCTTTCCTTTCAAGGTGTTACGGTTATTTTAAAAGAATCTTAAGTAGTTGCTTATGCTGTAATGATAACGTGTGTAAGAAAGTCTGTTCCTTCTGCTACATTGCCAAAAAAAAGAAATCTGTTCAACCGAAGAGGTATTTTGCGCCTTACTAATAAAATGCCATTTTAGAATTACCCATACGAACTAAAGTGAACATGTTAATTGTGATTTGTACAATACATTACTAATCTCTTCTAATATTTACTAACAACCAATTGCTCCATTTGTCTTACAAGTGGCTGACCAAGTACAGTATTAAAAAGTTTAAACTGGAATTGCCCTGACTGATATTTGGTCCAGGCTGTGCTCACCAAGAGAAAACTGTGGAGTCTCTGAACCAGAAATTATCAGCAAAATACTGTAACTGTCTTCCCTAGTGTAGAAATCAATGTGAGCTTTTGCAGATGTCATATACCTGCATCACTCAAGGCTTTGTATTTAAGACAGTGCATGCTAATATTTGTGGCTTACTAGGGTGATGTTCCCTTCCCTCTTCCCTTTTCTTTCTAAACCATGCTTCTATTAGAAATCTGGAGAGGGTCCTTTATCTGTGCAGAGTGTTGAATTCCCCTGACTAGCAGCTTGATTGGCTCTGAGCAAGTAATTAGAAGGAAATTAGAACAGAATTTTGTTTCTGCTTATTTTTATTTAACATTAAATTCCGTAAAATTTGGAAAACTGCTTTAGTGCATTGCAGTAGGAAAGATAATAGATAAAGGAAAATTATTTTACATCTATCTCTGAAGTTGTATTTTTTATTTTTATTTTTTTAATCTTCCTTTTCCCCCTGCATATTTATAAGAAAAAAAAGAAGGGAAGCCTTCTGGGGACTTACCCATTCCCTTTATGGCTTAGTAGCTAGGTTTCCTGGGCAGCTTTTGAAAGAATATTAAAATAGTCTATCACCAACTTCTGTTCATGAAGAAATAAGTGGAATAAAGTCAAGACATGCATATTTTTGATACCTATTAGATGCTACAATGCACTCTACTTTTCTGTGAAGCTGTTTCCTTGTTGTGACCCTTCTACTTTTACTGTTCAACGTTACGGATTTTGTATTTTTATGTATACACACAGATATACATAGTTTCATAGGGTATGAAATTGTTTTAATTTTCAGAAATACATGGCATTGTATTAAATCAGCATTTAATAACAAAAATAGCATATGAAAGCTCATGGCTGGCTGAGGCAAAAATTCAGCCCAAATGTTTGATGCTTGTCCAATGCCTTGTCCATCAGAGCTGCTCTAAAGGTACATCCTCAAGTTCAAAGAGCTTGCTGAGAAGCACTAGAAGCCATCATGTTAGTGTTTCATGCACCCCATTGACAGTTTGAGTTTTACAGAAAGAAGGAAAGAAACAGCAGTCAAACATAATATTGATCAACATACATTATGAATAAATATCTATAGGCACACACAAGAATACAAGTTTCTCACCTTGTGTTTTATTTTAACTGTATAAAAGATAATAATTTGGAGCAGATTTTCATTAAAATGATATATTGCTTCAAGCTAACTACTTAAAGAGCAGTAAACTATTGCTGTTATTTTATACCTTTCCAGCTGCATTGGTCTAAGATGATGTTAAATGTAAAGAAAGTCTAGAAAGTTCTGAACCTACTTGCTTTAACTACAGAGGAAAATCATTTAGCAACAGGGTTGAAAAGCCAAGTATTAAATTTACAGACCACCAGTGTAAATCTAGAGCTACCAACTCAGGCTGTTGCCCCCACCAATGGTTTGAGGCATTTGTAAATGCCACAGTGTATCTCATAGTGGCAAATGTATGTTTCCTGTGGAAGAAATACAAAAATTCATATTAGCATCTCTTGTAGGTGAGATTAAAATGTAATTTAAAAGTAGTGACTTTTGAAGGCTTTTGAAATACTCATTTACCCTGCTGTTCAGTAGAAGTTGAATACCTTACTCCCCAAAGGAACTTGTAAAATCCTAGGACCTTTATGTGCCAGTTTCTGTATTGACAAACTACTGCAGTGAAAGACAAACAAGTTAAATTGAGACTACAGATAGGATTATATTTCTCAGGAACGGAGGAGTCCAAAGTGGCTAACAGAACTAATCTGTTTGTGTAAGTGATGTATGATTAGATGTTTGCACAGTTCTCTGTAGATGCGAGGCAGTGTTTACAAGTGCTAAGTACCATTATATGTAAATTGGCTGCCTCTGCAGAATTTTTTCCGGTGAGTCAGCAGCTACTCATTGCTTAAATGATGTTCCTTTTCTCAGAGTACTCCTTGATGCCTCCTGAACATTTTTTCCCAGTGGAAGATAATGCCTTTTGCAATGCAAGATCCAATTCATCTGACAGTCATGGACTAGCTGCACTGCTGAGGGGAGATAATGAGAATTGTAGATTTGCAGAACAAACTGTCCTCTAAAGCTCTTTTTGCATCTATTTACTGTTTTTCTGTATCTTTAGTATCAAATTATGATCTTAAACCAGACAGATCTCCAAGCAGCTCATTGGCAAACCAGTATTAATGATATTGAACATTCTGGGGCTTTTATTAAAGATTTCAAAATAATAAAAAAATTAAATTAAAACTTCTCTTCAGACCAAGAGCAAAACACCATACAGGCCTTGGGGGAGAACACAGAAAAAAGTTCTGAGAAAAGCAGAAAATAATAGTCCTTTCCCTCTTTGATTCTGCATCCTTCATGAAAAGCTGGAAATTCAAGTTTTCCCAGGGAGGCAAGCTAGACTTCCCTGACAACTTCATACCCTGAGCTTGTGCAGGATAATCCAAATTCAAATGCAGGGTAGGTATAATCAAGGATAAGTAGCAATATCCATTTTCCAGCACTGTTTTCCAGTGCTTCTCAGAAACTTCTCAAAGACCAAGCCAAGACAAAAATCAAAACAAAAGCCACAAAAAAAGCCACAAAAACCTGCCTCAAAAAGGATTTGTACCAGCAACTGTACTTCAGTTTCAGTTAGCATCCCATCATAGTCACATTCTTCAGATCCTCAAGTATTTTTAACATGATTCTTATCAGGTATGCAAGCACCCCAAGCCTGAAGGCATGGTCCAAGCTCCCTGTTGTTCAATGTGTAACTTTTCTTACTTAGTCACTTAGTCTTGTGAAAGTAAATGTTGATTACTTGCACCAAATAGACCTCAGAATTTCACTGTATAGCTAAATATCCATTAACATTTAGTTATGTAGTCAGTTCCTTTAATTAGTAAGACTAATAAAAGTCTTTCCCATACTGAATATGGTAAAATTGGGGCATGTGGTAGTTGAAAATTCCTGGCATATTTTACTGCCTCTGGTATTCAACCTCCAGCATCTCTGTCTCAAACTGAAATTTGCCATAGTTCTTTCACTTTAAGTATCGCAAGTAAATATGGGAAAGGAATTATCCAGTTCTCTTTTGGAATTCAGTGGTTGTTAAACAAACTATAGGGAGCACCTCATTTGATGAGAAGTCAATCCATAACCATTCAGGATAATTTTATTTCAGTGCCTCTTAGGAACATGATTTTTTTAAACAAGAGACTTGTTTATGTCTACCAGATCCCTCCTAAATAAGCCATAATTATTGATTTCTAACATTTCAATCATGTAAATCATGTCACCTATTTCAGTAGCAGATGTTATGCCTCTTTATTAACCAGGCTCCTAATAATGGGATACAGAATTTAGATTACATAACTTTGAAGTCCTGCATTTTTTTATTACCCATGTTTTTACTTAAAATAAGCAGTAATTTATCATTGCTTTCCCCCCTTTGTTACGAGTTTTCACTGCTCTTCCTCATTATCTAGAGGCCATCCAGACCAATTTCTTTTTCCTGCCAGAAGACTACCACTAGCTCTCAAAATCAGCAGGGCACATAACACATTGCTGCTACATCGAGTTTTATATTAAAATGTTTTGATGTTTCATCTTGGTTATCGTAAAGAAAAGATAGTTAAAAACAGTGCTTTGATCTCTCCTTCCTTCCAGCATTCAAATTTGTACCTGTAAGTTATTCCATGGGGTAGAACAGTGCTAAGCATGTTACTGACCCTCTTCTTGAGGCTGAGTGCAGCCTTTAACCTTGGCTTTCAGAAGACAATGGGCTCACCTGTCAGTTAGAGGGAGTTACAGGAGGTTCTTCCAATCCTCAGTAGCAGATGACTTCAAATAAGGTACCCTTAGGACCTGCCTGCTGATTGTGATGGTGATCAGCATGTTGGCACACACACAGAGTGTGTTCTACCCATGACCATTTTGTCTGATCTCAGACGTTAAGCAGAGTCAGGTTTGCATCTTGTCTGGGGTTAGACGACAATACAGGAGGAGCAGGAGATTTTCCCCAAGGCTGGACAGTCATTAGTGGCAGTGTGTGTGGGACAGTATGAGAGAGTATCTGGTTCACTGGGCCCCTCCAGTGCTTTGGAAGCATTGGAGGTGGAAGGCAGCTGTATGGAGTCCCCAGCAACAAGCTGCAGAAACTGCTGAAGGAGAATGTGAATTATTCTGAGCCTGGTGGTCCCATGACACTTCAGGCCATCAGGGCTGAGATGCAACGTGGAGATGGACTCATGATCAAGGGGTGGACTTAGCAATGGACACTGTTGCCCAGGTTATTCACGAGTGTGAACACTGCACACAGCCTCTCCTGCTCTGAGAGACTGTTACAAGAGATGGAGCCTGACATCATGGACCAGATGGACTCAGCAGCTTTACAGGGACTGGTCCATGCACTAAAATAAGAGTGCACTGAGATAAGAGTGATGGTATATTGAAAATGTGGGATCTGAGCATGACATGAATGGTATGGAATAAGGGGTGGATACTGTCCTGGATTCAGCAGTAGCAGTCATTTTTCTCCTTCTTAGTAGCTAGTGCAGTGCGATGTTTTCATTTTTTGGCCTGGGATCAGTGTTGATAACGCTGATGTTTTCAGTTGCTGCTCAGATGTTTGGTCTGGCCAAGGACTTTCTGAGCCTCATGCTCTGCCAGGGAGGAGGGGAGGCCGGGAGACAGCAGAGACAGGATGCCTGACCCAAACTGACCAAAGAGGTATTCCATACCACAGCATGTCATGTCCAGGATGTAACTGGGAGTTACCCCAGAAGGGCTGGGGGATTGCAGGGTTGGACAAGGTATCAGTTGGTGCTTGGCTGGGGAGCGTGGGGTGAGTTATTGGTCGGCTGGTGTTGAGGTGTTGTATTCTTTCCTCTTGTTATTTCCTTTATCATTATCATTATTGTTGGTAGCAGTAGTGGTTTGTGTTATACCTTAGTTACTAAACTGTTCTTATCTCAAATCTGTGGGAGTTGCATTCTTTTCAATTCTCCTCTCCGTCCCTCCAGGAGCAGGGGGAGGGCAAGAAGGGGGGGAGTGAGTGAACAAGGTTTGTGGTTGGGTTTAAACCATGACACTTTCATTACCCACTCTTTCAAAAAAACTTTTGTCATCTCTGTGCTGAGACACTAATATTACTACGAACTTCAAACTGTGAATTCAAACTCCTGCTTTAAAAATCACTCCAAAACACTTTGGTTCAAGAGTTCACCAAGTGACTGACTGTGATTGTAAGCCTCAGTGCTCATCTCCTCCCCCTCGCTAACAGGGAGCTATTAGCCACTCTGAGATTTCAAACAGTGAGGCTGATCAAAGGCCCAACGGTCACAGCCACATAAACCTACTGAGACTTAAAAAGATTGAAAAATGTGGGCTCAGTGGTACTGTAAAATATGCACATACGTGTTCCTCTGCCTTACAGGGAGTTGCACAGATGAATAGAGAAAATATTCTCTATTTATTTGTAAGCTTTACTTTATTCTCCAGGTAATTTGCAAACATGCTGAGTAGTGAATAATTACAAAATAGATAATTAAATTTGCTTACTTATCATCAAGATATTTTCTCTCTTCCTTCATTTTACCCTTCCTATAGCAAGTTCTGCATTCATATAGGCTATAAAGCATAGCACAAAGCAGCAAAATGAAATTATATGATTCTATGATAAAACCATTTCCAACACTGTTGGAGAAGGCAGAAGGAGAGTGGTAGTTGGGAAGCAGCCAAGCAGTGCAAAGCTTACTACTTCTAAGTAGTGAGACAGACTAAGAAATCGCAAAGTACTAGAAAGCTATTGTGTGAGAGACCAGATCTGTAAGGTGCAAGCTTTGGGGCTGGATTTCTAAATTGTACACCCTGGTATTGAAGATACTGAGACAGAAAAAAAGCACATGAAAAATGAAGCCTGACTGGCATGTGTTGGAAGCTCACCGTGATTCCTGATTGAACAGCATCCTGTGATTCAGCCCTTTCTAGCAATTCTCTTGCATGCAATTTTGCTGGTAGTTGCCAGGAAAAATCTTGCCTGGCTGCTTTTTCCCTGGGTCTCCTCTACAAGCTGCTTACCCCCAGATCATAGGGTTCCATTTGTCTTTAAAACATCTCCAGTTTTAGAGACATGGTTAAAAGACTGTCAGACACAAACAGGCAGGTAAAGAGCAACAGAATTGTACAAACCTCTTTTTCCTAGAGAATAGGCTGAAAGCCGGTTGTTGCAATGCAGCCAGGTGAACCCTGTTCTTGGCTACAGCATCTACAACTGCTGATGCTTCCCTACAGGCCTGGACAGCCAGCATCACAGAGAGTAATACACAGACCTCAGCACTGCTCCATACTCACTTGAGGGCAAATGAGACCCTGGTTATCTTCCTCATGCTCGCTTTGCTGCCTCATGCTCCATAGGACTGAGGATGTATTCATCAATGTTTAAGCCCAGAGAAGTGTTCAGGTATTAGCTTGAGAGGGACTCTGATTATGCTTCCTCTACTAATGAGGAAAATCTGACAGAATCAAAACCCGCTTTATGCCTCAGGCAGCAGGTTTGCATAGGTGAAGAATAACATTTCAAGTAAAAATCCCAAACCATGAAGACTGTAGGTTGCATAAGATGCAAATGCAGACATTTTAAGTAAACACAAGGCGTTTGTGTTATGCCAGTTGAAAGCTTCAACACATTTACTAAAATTTCTTTAAGCAAGCCAGTATGTCTTGACTATGATAATGTCAGCAGCATACACATCTGTAATCTCATGCTTTCAATTACTTCTTACCAAATATGCAGCTAGAAATATGATGCTTCATACCAAATATGATGCTGGAAAGATAACTGAAGATCAAATATCAAATACGACTCAAAGGATTACTGCCATAGGCTGACTATCACACATTTGTGCTACAAGTATTCCTTAACAGTCCATTGTTCAGAGAAATAACACAAAGAATATACTATAAAACCAAGATGGCTGATCAACAGCATGAGATATATAATGCAGAACTATAAAGAATTCAGCAACCTGATTCAGTAAGATGACTTCAGATCCAGAGACCACCCGGGCTCTGTTATGTACTAACTTTCCTACTCTTCTACTATTTAGCTATTGCAGAGCTTCACAGAGTGTTGCCATTCCTTCCTACCGATTATGCTGGATCTCTTCAGTATTGCATTACATAGTCAGAAGTCCAGAATGCAGCAATTCTGGCAATGCAGCCAGAATATCTGAGTACAGATATCTGTACTCATAACTCAGGAGGATCACTTGAGATGTTAATGGAAAGCTTAAGTTGTATGTAGGACCTTCCACAGCCAGGTTTAATTTCTGCCTGTAAGCATTATTTGGTTTTTTTGAATGTCATACCTGGAAGATTTTGTTGCAAAATTAGCTTTGAGCTATGTAAGCCACTATTGCCACTAGAAGACTTAAGAGGGACTGCATGCATTTAAGGTATTATATGCACATATCTTTAGTAAGCATTGCTTTTAAAATGCAAGCTAAAGTGATGTTATCTTTCCAGTGCTATGTTCTGCTTATACTTTGTGTGTGTGTGGGTCTAGACTTGAATAAAAAAGTATAGTATTTTATAAACAAAATATAAACACCTCAGACATGCATCACAATCCATATTTCTTTTTGACAGTAGAACCACAGAGTTAAAAATCCCAGCTCAAATAGAGTGTCAAGACAGCTCTTGGAGAGGAGGTATGAAAAGCAGGAGATTATCCTGCTTTTCTAGATTAGAAGTTTAACCATGCCAAGTGCAAGGTCCTACACCTGGGTCGGAGCAATCCCAGGCACAGCTACAGGTTGGGCAGAGAAGAGATTCAGAGCGGCCCTGCAGAGAAGGACTTGGGGGTGTTGGTTGATGAGAAAATTAACATGATCCGGCTTCAGTGTGCGCTCGCAGTCCAGAAAGCCAACCGTATCCTGGGCTGCATCAAAAGGAGCGTGACCAGCAGGTCGAGGGAGGTGATCCTGCTCCTCTACTCTGCTGTCGTGAGATCTCACCTGGAGTATTGTGTGCAGTTCTGGTGTCCTCAACATAAAAAGGACATGGAACTGCTGGAACAAGTCCAGAGGAGGGCCATGAGGATGATCAGGGGTCTGGAGCACTTCCCATATGAAGATAGGCTGAGAAAGTTGGGGCTGTTCAGCCTGGAGCAGAGAAGGCTTCGTGGAGACCTCATAGCAGCCTTCCAGTATTTGAAAGGGGGCTGTAAGGGTGCTGGGGAGGGGTTCTTCACTAGGGACTGTAGTGATAGGACAAGGGGTAACAGGTTAAAACTTAAACAGGGGAAGTATAGATTGGATGTAAGGAGGAAGTTCTTTCCTGTAAGGGTGGTGAGGCACTGGAATGTGTTGCCCAGGGAAGTTGTGAATGCTCCATCCCTGGCAGTGTTCAAGGCCAAGTTAGCCAGAGCCTTGGGTAGCATGGTTTAGTGAGGTTTCCCTGCCCATGGCAGGGGGGCTGGAACTAGATGATCTTAAGGTCCTTTTTAACCCTAGCTATTCCATGATTCTATCTCAGCAGTGCCCTCTGTGGAACTGCAAAGGCTTATCCTTCTTGCTATGCACAGCTGAAAGGTGTCATTGCAACATGTCGTGGAATGATGCACTGCAGAGAGTAGTCATGTGAGCTCAAGGCTTGCACAAACAGGCCATTAACCTTTTCTCTTCTTTCCAAAGAGACTATACTGAAGACAAGCTTCACATACGATGAGAGTACACAACAACATCTCTCCATCTCACTTTAAGATTTAATACAGCCTCGCCTTTTGGCAGTCCCAAAAAAGAAACTAGTTTAGATTAACTCTGCTGCATTTATTGTGAAAAATACTTATGACTAGGACAAGACACGAGCTAGCTTTTAATAGTCCAGGCTCAGAGGATCCTCCAGCTATCTACAAAATAAGAGTGCAATTGCTTGAGCAAACACCAGATATCAATGCATTGTACAGAGCTAAAAATATCCGTCTTAAACCTGGATTTTAGCAAGTATATACTGGGAAGATACCAAAGATTTGGGTTATCCTACTTTGCAAAATAGGCAGTTCTCTTCCACAACAGAAATATCCATATCCTTCAAGATATTCAGGCAGTGTGACTGGCTAGAGTGACAGCTTACTCTATACAGTCATCCAGGAATATCCCACCTCCCCATGGGAACTCTACCTCCAGAGAAGAAACACCATCAAGGTTGCATCTGAGACACAAGCTATTCACCTGTTTTTATAGGCCTGTAATGAGATTGTTCCTTGCACCAACTGAAATGAGCTTCTTCCAGTAGCAAGGGAGAGCATAGGCTCACAGAATTCAAATTGAAATTTCACAGCTTGGATTCACTGACAACTACAGTAGTGCTTATCACAGCAACTGAAAACTGCATTTTTAGTTATTCACTCTAGATAGTGATAGATTAATACAGGTATTGTGCTTACAAGAGTGTACTCTGCTCAGTAAATTAAAAAGGAACAATTACAACTCAAAGAACTGTTTCATATTAAAATGGTATATGTCATATTCATGATTGAATGCATCATGAACAGCTCATGAATCCTCAAAAAATACACATGGTCCAATGAGTATTCATTATAGATTTTATGAGGTGGGAACAACTTTAAAGTATTTCATAGAACTCAATGACGACTTCATATAAGAGCACAACAGTAATTTAACCATTCAGTTACTTAATCTGCAGCCACAAACAAAAGCCACTGACATGAAAACATGTCCCTGGCTCCCTTCTGTCCCCCCCTTGTTTAATTGTGGGAAACTTAAAATGCCATTCAATTCTGCTGTACACAGGGAGCAGTTTTAATCTGCAGATAAATTATGCAACTAGATAAAGCAGGTAGCAACTTCAGTAGAAAGAACAAAACCAGAGTACCCCATAAAATACTTGAAACCTACCTTACTGGTTACAGTAAACATGGGATAAGACAAATCTGGGAAGCTACACAAGAGCTATGCACTTCTTCTGCAGCTTAAATCCAGCTCTTCTGGCAACGTGAGCAGGAGTGCTCCCACAGGAAGGGTATTACAGCAGGGCCAGACAACAGCCCAGCACTCAGCAAAGGAAGAAACAGTCTTGGGTTGACCTGGGCTTAAAGAGCTCCTGGGCCATGGGAAGAGAGCTAGGTGAGGCTGTTCAGAGCAATTAAGGCTCATTAGAGTTTTCTGGGTCTTGAGGAAAGTTAGGGACAGAGCTTGAATAGGATCACAGAAAGTCTCTGATACATCAGCCCTTTAATCCATCTAGGGAAGAGCAAATCCATACTGCAAAAGAACTGTTCTCCCGTTGTTATCCCCCTCCATGTAAAGCTGCCTACAATTCACTGCAATTATCCTGGCTACGTGATTAATTTGTCCCCGTGTGAATATTCAATGCTGATTTGCAGTGGCAGTGGCAACCGTAAAGACTAAAATTCATGTCCATCTTGAAAGAACCTATCCTGTAGACACTAATGTCAACTTTATTAGGGTTTATGGGGTGGAACAGTGGCCAAAGCACCCATAAAGCTCTGCTATTTGAAACTCCTGAGGAACTATTTCATATTCAAAACAGCAGCAACACAGAAGAAGCAGATGTCAAAAATCAGACAGGGTCTTAGGATATGTGCTTGCTTGGAGCACTGCAAATGGGGAAATGCTACCAATCCAAATTTTTCAGTCCCTTTGAGGGGGTGTCAAAGATCACAGAAGGCTGCAAAAGAGCAGAGTGTCTAACCCTAAAATGTTTTGGTGGTTTTTTGGTTTTATTTTTTGTTGTTGTTGTTGTTGTTGTTTTCTTGTTTTGATTTGTTTTTTTGGTTGGTTTGGGTTTTGTTTTGTTTTTTATTTGTTTTTGGTTTTTGCTTGGCTGTTTTTTTTTTAAGATTTCTTCAAAGAATTCCTCTGGCTTAACTAAAACACACAAGACTACTTAACTGCTACATGGTACAATTGGAAACTGTTATGTTGCATGAAAAACAACTCAAGAAATGGCTTGGGGAGATAGATTTTTTTCATCCTTAGCAGTGTACTTTAACAATGTACACAAAGCAAGAATTGTCCTTCAAGGGAAAACAGCAGTTACATTCCTCCCCTGCCCCAAACTCCACCCCACACCCCCACCCCCCCCCCCAAAACAGAAATATTTTTTTAGGAAGAAAAAAAAATGAACCCCACCTCCCCCCCCCAAAAAAAAAAAAAACAACAAAACCCCAAAAAACAACCAACCAAATAAAAAAACTCTACAACAAAACCCAAACCCCGCAAATCATCTCACCACCCCACCCAATTTCCCCTTTCATACATATTCATTATCTAGTCACACTGGAATAGAGTAGAGCTTGGAAGCAAGCCATAACTGTGCATACACTCAGACATTACCTGGGCCCCTGGCAACAGGGAGAGACTGAAATATTGCTCATATTTTGCTCCCTGAACATAATTTCTCATGCCTTTCTGCTGACTTTTGAAGAGCTTTTAAAGCCTCTCTCCCTTCATAACATATATACTCTCATGTCTGAAGAATATGTCAGCTACGGAGAGGAATGGGGACCCTTGGAAGAAATTCAAAGCAGAGTGAAAGGAAGGACTTATTTGTAGTAACTGAGAGGCAGCAGTGAAAGCATGATAGGAGTCACCACTAATTGTCCCTAATCCCCTCTGGGTGCTGAACTCCCCTCTGGGTGACATTAAAACAACCAGAAGTGGATTGCGGAGGCTCAGGGGCTGGTTTGGAGCATTGCAGCTGTGGGTGTTTAATTTGGTGAATCTAAGTCTTACCACCACACAAGTAACCACCAAAACCAAACCATCAATACTCATTTACAGAAAAGGGGTTTTTCCTCTAGTTTTGTGTATAATCTTAAGCCTCCCAAACCCCTGTTTGTACCTAAGCATTGAGCATATTACAAATTAAGACAACAGAACAGTTTTCAAAACATGACAATTCCTACGGTACACTTCATTTTTCCAGTCAGTTTGAAAAGCTTGGAAAACAATTACTTTTACCTGCAAATTATTAGTCAAGTTTGTCGTGTCACTCAATCTAGTGTGCTTATACACCAAAAATACTTTGAAAGGAGACAAGAAACGTGAGGAATTATGAATTTAAATAAAGAAAAAGAATTTAACACATAGTAATACCGTGCAACAGGGAAAATTACAATGAGATATTTTTAAATTAAATTAGAAGTGGTGTAAGTAAACACAAGAATATTTTGTTTTTCGTTTACAGAATCATTAGCTAAAGGAGAGAATGAAACTCACAAAGGAAGGGGAATTAACATTTGTTGACATTTTACTGCTTTTGGTTTTTATGTAAACTCAAAGCAATTAAATTATGTTTAAGACATTTTTGCTGTAAGTGGTTTCCATTTACATTCCTAGAAATAGTAATCCAACTATTTTATTGCATTGTTGGGAGCCCTGTAGCAACAGACCAAATATTTAGCAACAGGTCTGTTTGCCATCTCTAGAGCTGGAAACCAAAGACTTGAATCAATTTAATTGCATCTGTGTTTCACAGCTACCGCACCAGAATGTGTTGTTCTTGAGTTTAAAGGGTCTATTCCTACCTCCCCCCACAGCAGTCTCTAAATAAACCTATAAATCCTTGTTCTATAGCACATGAATTATCAGTAACTTCAAAATAAATGAAGACAAAAATGGCTGAATATTTAAACGTGTAGCAACTCCATCCCATGATAGATCATTTCGAACCAAAATTCATTTTTTTCTTTGATATCTACTACTGCTATAAACTTCCAGTTTATCATATAACATTACAATTTATGGTATAACCAGCTTGTGTACTGACTATAAACTCTTTGTCAATGCCACTGTAAAGACTTTATAGTCCATAAATAATAGAAGAGCGATAGTATCTATCCTTCTTATTTTGCCCAGCACATCCAGAATATAGGACTCTAAACATGTCAGAGGATTTGCTTGTTTTACATATAGTATAGGTTATGTAAAAAAATAAAAAAGATACATTTCTCTGAGTATTTGGCTTACACAAAGCTCATTCAAATAAATAAAAAATTTAGTCGTATGTCAGGAATAAAAGACACCGAGAAACAAAAATCAGTCCTAGTTTACCGCAGCGTTCATCTATGGCCAGAGACTACAAAAAGTTTATTTCCTATCTCCTAAATTATTCAAGAGAATATGGCTTCTCTTCATGTGTGATCACTTAGGGAGGAATTTACTTTTAACTCTGAGTGTAGTGTATCACCTTTTCCTTCATGATGTACTGATTTGGTCAAGACATACTTTTCTCTCTCTGTATAGTAATTCCAGACCCAAATCTGTCACACATTTACCTTTACACCCTGCTGAAGTTAACATTAATTAGGGGGATTTCCCTGGCATTGAGGCAGAATGAACATAAACACCTTTCCTCACACTGCATCCCTTCACACTGTACATGGTGAACTGGTGACAACATCACGTGCTGCACTTGCCAGCTACAAGGAGTTGTCAAGGTCTGTGCTTGTGGCTTCTCTGCTGCATACAGGTTCCCATGCAGGGAGGGTGATTTAATTTTTCATATTGCTAGCAAAAGACAAAATGGGACTGCTTAAAAACAAACGTACAAGGAAGTGTTACAACTCAAAAGGAGGCTAGCCTAAAGTAGTTACATTTTGTAAGTAAAGAAGTTATTTATCCTGAAGATGATGAAAGTAAGATACCATTTGTCCCTGAATTCCATGCCAAACTCTTATCCCAGATTTAGCAGGCAAACAAAACTTCCATTGCTTTCATCCATAGCCTCAGATATTCTTTGACACACAAAATTGCTCTTAGCACACAAAATTTCCTCAGTCTGCCCTTCTTTCCCTCCAAGTTTGCTTGTTGAGTTTTTTCATATTATACAGCTTTCCTGCTGCACCCCTCATGGCAGAATGCTCATGCTGTCTCACCAGGGATTGCCGCTTCTCATCAAATCCCTCCAAGCGCTGCAGCAATTGCCCTTCCAGCGCAAAGCCTCTACCTATTGATCCTACAAACCAAATTTCTTATTTATGCTTACATGTTTCCTTGATGGAGTCCTACATTGCTTTCACTTCCTATAAATTGGCAGGTGACTTCATTTATGTTTCTTACCTCTTTTATCAACTCTCAGAACAGTGCATATCACCACCTTTCTCACCGCAAAGCATAATGATGTGGTGAAGTCCTCTTCTGCCCTTTCAGCTCAATAAGTAGAAGAAAAAAAAAAAAAAGTATATCTATCCCTCTGTCTTTTGCAGACCTGGGAAAGGGATGGATGCCTTCTTGGGTGGTATTTTACAACTCTCCACAAGATCACATTCCTGCAGTTCTTCTAGTCTTAGGTCCCTTTTCAGTGTGGCTGAACCAAACACGGGCAATGAAATACCCTTGTGAGTAGATGTAGCACATCTTTAAATGTTGATGTATTCAAATATCTTTATAGAGAATACGACACAATAAGTCTCAGGTGAGCCCTCTGGGAATTCCACGAAAAAGGCTGCCTAATCTCCAGTTAAACAGGCCTATTATCTCTCACTCCCCATGAGAAAGTGAAGCAGAACTGATTTGATTAAGAGCAAATTAACCTCTCTAACACAGCTACCCAGGGTTTTACACCTGTCACTTTAGTATGACAATTTATATTTATTCAAAAAGCCATGAGACAGTAAATTAAACATTGCCCTAATTAGAAAAATGTCATAAGTTACAGTGGGTAGCAAACTGAACTAATTTCAAACAGTTCTTGTGCAAAGTAGATGTCAGTACAGCGTTAATATAAGTAGAGTCAATATTTTTTACACTGTCACATCTGAGCTGAATGCCATCATGCCACAGGTGTATATTTAAAGTTCTGTCAAAGAGCAAGGCTGGACTATATTCAAAGTTCATCACAGGCCCAAATTTGTTTAGGAAAAGCCATCAACACCTTAATTACCGTGTATTCCAGTACCATTTCTACTGTCTAATGTCACAGCATAAACCAGCTTTCCTCTTAATTAGATCTGTTGGCACGACATTCTACCTAATGTTATTATGGAATAGATAAAGGGTAAATTCTTCAATAGGTTACAAAACTATATAGTATCAAATGTCAAAGTTACATTTGCTTCATCAGATAATTACTTTTAAGTGAACCTCAGTGTTTCAAAAAAAATCTAATTGTACTATACAAATTTTTAGGCTTACAGAAAAAACGTTAGATATAATATAGTAACTTGCATGCTAATTTCGAAACAAGAATGAGAAAGGCCAAGCTGTCAGTCAACTCCTGCTCAGTATTTGGCTAACACACAGCTCGTACCAAGGCCTGATGTATGCTTGAATCAGCACCATTAGATCAAAGTGAGAGCAACATGTAGGCATGACACAATGGACAGAAAGGGCTAGTGGTCATTATTCAAGCACTATCACCTGCAGCTTGCTGTCCCCTTCAGCCATCACCCTTGCACACTGACGGAAGTGTAAGGATGGTGGGTTATCTGCAAGAAGAGGATTCCTTTAGAATCCACTAGACTGTAGAAATGGTATAGACCAAACTTTTAAGCTGGAAGGTGTAAACATTTAAATTTACCCAAGAAGCTTTTGAATCAGATCCAACAGCAACTGGACTGCTAAGGCTTTCATGCTTCCTGGTGTGATACAGGGGATACCTGCCTGTGGCGGAGGATGAGCACTCTCACTGTGGGTTAGCTAGCAAGTTTGCTCAGAAGTGCACAGGTTATGAGTTACAATTCATAAATAAGAGGACTTGAGTTAGGAACCTGATGAAATAAGTGATAAATTAGTGAAATTTCGGGTTTTGGTTGTTGGGGTTTTTAACTTATACTTACCTTTTTAACCACTTTAGTTCTACTGCTATCTAAAAGTATTATGCATACTGTAATTACAACACAGATAACAACCCCTTTGAGAAATAAGTACAGATTATACAAAAAATTCTTTAGAGTTGCTCTGAGGAAACTGTATGATAATGAAGATATCTGAACTCTAACAAGAAAATAATTTAGGTCATTGTTCCCAGCAATAAATATTGGATAGACACATTCGTTTTGCTTAGCTTGCTAAATGGTGGCCAGAATTATCTTTTACAAACTTGCATATATGCATGTATATTTTTATATATAGGTAGATTTCCTATATTATATATCATTATGAATTTTTTATATGTATATTTGTGTATAAACATAATTATCTACATATATATACACTTATCTATGAAATATATAAAGAAATAATGTCATTACTTGCCAGTAAATGAAGGATCTTGAGTGGGGGGATGGGAGGAGACAATATACTTAAGACACGCAGGGATGATGAACATCTGCTTAAAGTTGGTATAGCAGTGAGAGCTCCTGCTGCAGTTTATACAGGAAAAGACTTTCCTGAGCTGCAGCTCTCCCTCTTCTTCCCCTCTTCTTTCGCAAGGCTGCTTCTCCCTCCAATGCTCAGACCCAGTGGAGCCAGAGTGAGGGCAGCAACTCAGCTCCCATAGAGCCTCTTCTTACCATTTCTGTTTATTTACTCCTTTAATTTCTGTGCAAGTGCTTCTTTTCACAATCCATATATCCTCAGACTTGCATTTGGTCTGGGAAATGCTAAAGCTGCTTATATTCATCTTATTAGTAAATTGATTGAGAAATTAAGGGATCCTCTCTGGCAGTGTTTATCATAAAGGATAGTCCCTAGACCTCTCACCAGAGCCACTGAAGGACAGACCAAGTAAAGCAACTCTTCTAATCTAATACAACCATTATGCCTTATCAGATTTGTTTGTAAGTAGATAACATCAAAACCAAAGGGAACTATCAGAAGCAGAAGTAAAAAGAAAGAAGAGATTTGTGATGGCTGTTTTATAGCTGTAAAAGAGTAAAGATCCATTAAACAGTTCTGCAAATCATCTTGGTGTAGCATAAACAAGAAAAGTCTACCACTAATTTTTATACTGTCTAAAGGTGACTAAGTATAGGAAGTTCCTCAAAATGTACTGTCTATGCATTTTATGCATTATCATCAAGCTTCCAAGGCTTTATGTGCAAAAGACTGTCATCATAAATGTACAGACATCAGCATTATTTTTCAGACTGACCTTGCCTTTATAGCCTGAGTTGTTAGCCAAGTCATAGTTGTCACCACTAAACAACCTTTTGTTTCTTTCTTGACTATAAAGATACAACAGCCATACAGCTTCAAAATTAAAGACACAGATTATAGATGTGCAGATTATCTGAAAACAACACATTATAGTCAGCCTGCTTTGTCACCAACCTTCATATTCAATAGAGATAAATTTGACAGTGATATTTTGCCTGGTTCATTGAATTTTTCTTAATTCAGATTAATTTCTATATATCTCACTCATTTTAATGATTTTAAAAATATTTTGGCAATATATATTGAGACCACACTAGGGAGTATCTACAAGGAAAAAAAACACAACCAAACAACAAATATGCTCCTTTAATTATGTCAATCAACCTAAATTAAGAGCAGCAAGCACAGCACAGACTGTGTTTTAACTTGGGATACCTTCTCTATTTCATCCTTAGTCTTCCTGAGCTGCAGAGACAACTAACTACCCAGATTGCCTCATGCTCTTGGTCATCTTAGTCTGCATTAGATAATTCACATAAGCCAACTGAAGTTACAGACTCCTGATACTGCAGCATGGGCTTAAAGTCTGACTAGAAATCTCATCAGTTTCCCCACAGAATTCCAGCATAATGTTTTGAAGTTGGACATTCTCACTGCTTGGAACTATTTTTAAGAAAGCTTCTGCAAAAATCATTATGCTTTTTGTTTGCTTGTTTTGAGAACACGCTTTGGAAAAATTGATGTGAGTAAAAATGTTTGTTCTCCCTTAGAATGTCGTTTGTTCTCCCTTAGAATGTCTTTAACCTACCCAAATCCCATATGATTTAGGATGGGAAACAATATTACTCAAGAAAATAGCAGTGGGGTTATAAGGGTGTAATTTATTTCCCCTCTAAATCCCCATATAGAGATCAGCCCTTGTGGAGATGCAGGTTGGACTTTGCCCAAGCCTTGCATGCTGCAGGGCTGTGTTGTGTGTAACCCCAGACAATGCCCAGCCAAAATGGGTCTGCTCCCACATCACTTTGAAATAGAGCAAATGAATAACAGCAGCAGTTCACATCAGACAAAAGCTGTAGCAACAGATCCCAGGAAGGAGTATTTTTAGAAGACTTGAAAGTTCCCTTTCAGGTTGTGCATTTGTGGATCAGTGAAGAAATGACAGAAATAATAAGGTGGCACCTTGTAATTTAATGATTGAATAAAATGGAATTATGGATCATCTGAGAATAAGACAGGTTTAAAACAAAAAAAAAAAAAAAGATTTTACATTAAAATTTTAGGAACATGAAGCATTTTGAGAAGCAAAGAATAAAAAGAAATACAGAAAGGGC
Source organism: Lathamus discolor (assembly GCF_037157495.1). Taxonomy (NCBI): domain Eukaryota; kingdom Metazoa; phylum Chordata; class Aves; order Psittaciformes; family Psittacidae; genus Lathamus; species Lathamus discolor. The sequence goes on from NC_088889.1 coordinate 78,712,017, forward strand.
ATCTTGTTCATACACACTGTATGTATAATCAGGAAATTCCTAAGGAAATGGCAGCTGAGACTTATGAGCAAAATAGGTTTATCATAGAATCATGGAATAGTCATGGTTAGAAAGGACCTCAAGATCATCTAGTTCCAACCCCCCTGCCATGGGCAGGGACACCTCACACTAAACCATCCCACCCAAGGCTTCGTCCAACCTGGCCTTGAACACTGCCAGGGATGGAGCATTCACAGCCTCCCTGGGCAACTCTCAGATTCAGTAGATTTGCTATTCTTTTTGAAAAAGCAAGCACTGAAGAAGAGAAGAAACTGTAGGGGTTCTAAAAATGGTTCTTCTGAAAAAAAGAGAAAAAAAAAGAAAACAAAACAAACCCAACCCAATCAACAAGCTCTTTCCCTGAGGTATTTTTTAGCCTATGAAAGTTGAAAGTTACCAGAAAATTAGACTGCAGGAAAATACTGTAGTAGGATTATTAAATTTAGGTAAAATGACAAAGAGATGGGCAGGATCAGAGTAGATGTACTGGATCACACAGGTGACTTAAAAAAGCACTTATTGTTTGTAATCGTTAACACCAGAACACAGGTGTTCCCGTCTGTAGTACCCAGTACCCCAAAACAGCCATACAGAAAAAAAAAAACCACAAAACAAACCCCAAAAGCCACATAAATGGATTAATCTGTTTTGTAAGTGTGCATTATCCAAACAGGGTTTGAATATGCTGGGCAATTTCAAACCATAGTGCCTTGCATTTCAGAGCTATGGGACTTCGATCAACCCAAAAGGTGTATATTAATCTGGTGCCCACAGTCTAACAACAAAATATCCACAGCAGCTTAGATAATACTCTTTTTTTGTTCGTTTTCCTGAAGTTAAAGAAAACAAGCAGGCAATTAGCTCAGTTTCCCAACCCATTGAAAATGAATCCTATGAAACAGTTTCTTCCAATCTGCAGCAGAGAGCCGAACAAGCTCTCTGGATAATTAGTGATACCAACAGAAAGGAGATGTAGAGATCCACAGGTACAGGGGGGGAAAAAGAATACAACACAGCCTGAAGTTTGCTTACCATGAAACCACACTTCATACCAAGCTTTAATCATCTTAAATCATAATGTTCACATCCCCAAAAAGACAGCCTGGTCAACATGAAATTAGCTGTCTCCCACCTCAGGGAGTACTCAGATTATGAGTACCGTTGTCCTGGATGGGGTTTCAGGTTGAAGGTCAGTTATGGTCAGAAGAAACCACAGTCAATGGCTGTTGCAGGGAGCAGAAAGACAAAATGCAAAAGTACCTCACTATACACTTGCCTTCCTAAAAAAAGGAAAAAACAATCTGTTCAACATGTATTTTGTTGTCCTTGGAGACAACTGTGATTAGTCAAAAGCCAAGAAATTAGCTTTAATAGAAAAAGGGGAAGTGCTGGAACAGAGCCAACAATAACTTTTTTATGATTCTGACACTGTTCAAAGAACATGTTGAGTTACCATTTCAGTGTTTTGTACGATGTAGTTTGAATTATATCATTGGGTATGTGAATCCAATATGATCCTTCACAAGTAAAAATCAGCAGCATGCCATATGTTGTATATCCTAAACAATAGTAAAAATAGCCTCATTTCATTTGACAGTACAAACAACTGTCTGAATGCTGCATCTTTTCTTGGCAGACCAGATAGACTTATTGTTCTGTTTGTTTCAAGATAGGAAAATCACATCCAGCGCTTGTGTGCAATCATTAAAAGAATACAAGCTGGAGAGATATTAATAATATTCTTTACATCATAGTTTGGTTGTGGAGGGTCAATCCTGTACACTTTCTAAAAGCAGACAAAGTTTCTCTCACACTGAGGGTGCGAAACTCATCATTCCGGAGGCTACTGCAGAAACTCATATGTGAGCTTTAAAAAGAGGAAAAAAAAAAAAAAGAAAAAGCTTTTGGCACATGCTGAATGTAAATAATGGGTTGTATAGAATTATCATTTAGAAAATGGAAAGCACTAAATATCAGTATTACACCATCACAGTCAGGGCCCATTGTGGGCTGCAGTCCACAAAAACATAACGAGTACCTGCTACCAAAGGCTTGCTCTTTGCACAGCTGACAAATGCCATCTATTTTACTCTCTAGTGAGTAAAAAATAAGATCATATTAACCAACTTGTTGGGGGACTAGGGGAAACAGAAAAAATACCCCACAACAAATTAACCACCAACTAGTTGCTCTTTGGTAAATTCTTCACCACGTGCAGTCATGGCATCCAAGCAGAAGTCTGCCATCTTTGTCAGTGGCTGAGCCTAGGCATGGCAAAGCCACATTTTCATTTTTATTTTTATTGTTTGGTTAAAAGACATTTTGGATAATATCAGATTGAATTGCTTTGGATTCACATTGGTGATGGAAATAATGTTCTCTCAAGCCATGGCCTATAAATTTCTAAATCAGATACAGTTAATAATATAAAAATGTGTAAAAATTGAAAATAAAAAATGAATATTGTGCTTAGATGGTGAGATTTAATGCTTTTTCTGGTGAAAATCTAAGTTGATTGACCCAGTTTTCAATTTTTCAGTTAATCAGTTTAATCCAAAGAGCAGGCACAATTTTCTCATTGAAAGAAACTAATATTTCTTCTGCCTCATTTTCCTTAAGTATGCCATTAAAAGGGGGGAAAAAAGGCAAATGTATCTAATTACATACCCAGGTTTGGGGATATCAAGGTTTCAAGGGATACAAGATTAACTGCTGTATATAAGAAAGAAATCTAGGTCAAACAAAGGAATTGGAAATAGGTGTGGGGCCAGGGAAAAAAATGTGGGGAGGGAGAAAAACACCAGTTATACAGAAATAAATGGAGTGTAGATTTTTGTAAGTAATAAAACCAGATTTTCAAAATACCTCATGGCAGTTCTAGCGAAGTGCCATGGAGTGGTATATTATTACTCCTTACATGAATGATCTGCTAGGTCTACAGCTGAGGGCAAAACAGGCAGACAGTGTTATCCATTGCAGAGTCTTTAATGAGACAATGTGAAGTTCAAGTTGCACACCACGCAATATTTTTCTCCCCTGTTCAATCTATATTAAGTCAATATTCTGCTAAAACCTAACATTTGTTGCATTTTTCCAATTTAGTTTCTGTCAATGTCCCCTAAAAGTGCTGAGCCTATCAAACTGACATCACCCACACAAATTTCAATAACAGTGCTGTACTGAAAAATGCCATTAACAGAGGCTGTGCTTTGAGAAACAGCTCAGCTTCTCATTCACTCTATAGCTGTAAAAGCTTGTCTTTTCATCAGGAACTGTAAAAGTCTACCAAGATGCACAGTACAGCAGTGTTCAGAGGCTCCCTTCCTTTTTTATTGATGGTGTGGCAGGAAAGAATAAGGAGCATTATAGTAGATGGTTCAAATGAAGATTAACCAAAAATTTTAGCCAGGTATATACAGAGCTCTTCCAATTGCTGCAGAGCTGTGTGAACTGCTACATTATGCACACAGCTACTTTCACTCCCTCCTGCTTGATTTTATTCTTTTAGAAGGTTACTAATATCTCAAACATTTATATCTGGCACTGCAACTACACAACCAAATGCTTTTCCTTCTAAACTTGCCCCCCCCCCCCCCCCCCCCAAGATCCAATATGTAATCCACTGCAAGCCATTTCTAGAGGATGCTTCACACAATAGCATATGGGGGGAAACAGTGTAATTTGTTCCTCTTCCTCTACTATAGCACAAAACCAGAAGCTGCCTTAACAAGGTTTATATTAACTCCTGCAAACTTACAAAATATTAAACAGCCAAAGGTTAATTTAGATTGCTTACTCCCCCTTCCAGGTGATACTTCTGCTTCTTATTCTCCTAGAACAAGAGACTGAGAGCTTAAAAAAATTAATCCTAATAGCAAAACTTCTTTCTACTTTTTCATAATTTAAGGCCATTCCTCTTTAAAGGAACAGAGAATATTGACTTCATTATTTCTGCTTCTGTATATTTATGAGTTTCTATAATAAATGAACCCTGACTAGTTACAGATACACCCAGGAAAGAAATAGGGTCATAGAATGGTTAGATTGGAAATTACCTTAAAGTTCACCCAGTTCCAACCCCCTGGAATGAGCAGGGACAACTTCCACTAGACCAGGTTGGTTCAAGCCTGACTTTGAACACTGCCAGGGATGGGACAGCCACAGCTTCTCTGGGCAACCTGTGCCAGTGTCCCGCCACCTTCGCAGGTAAGAACTTCTTCCTTATATCTAGCCTGAATCTCCCTTGTTTAAGTTTGAACCCATTAACCCATGTCCTACTGCTACAGTCCCTGATGAAGAGTCCCTCTCTGGCATCCTCATAGGCTCCCTTCAGATATTGGAAGGCTCTTCCCCTTCTTTGTCAGAGTGGCACCATCAGCCTCCAGTAGACCCAGTTTCCCAAAGCAAATCCCATGGTCTACGTAACCAAAACCCTGACTACAGCACCACCTCTCTAACCATTTGTTAGCCTGCCAGATTCAACCAGCCATATCAATGCCCTCTCCATTGACCTGGAGGATCAATAAAAAACCTATCTCAGCCCCTGAGCCCCTTGCTGCTTTTCCCAGGGCTCTGGAGTCCTTCTTAATACTTCCCAGACTGCTGCTGTCAGTATCACTGGCACCCACATGGACCACTAGGAGTGGGTAATAGTGGAACTTATTAGCCTCTCAGCAACATCTCTGATCCAGGCTCCTGACAGGCAACACACCTCCCACAAGAGCAGGTCAGGCTGACAGATGGGTACCTCCATGCCTTTCAAAGTAGAGTCTCCTACTATTACCTGCTGCTTTTTCTTGGATATACTGGTAATTATCCTCTTGGTGTGGCAACTGGTTGTTCTTCTGTTGTGGTAGGTGTGTCCTTTTTAGCCCCACTCCCCGCAGCAGAGCTCCGAAGCTCTTCTGGGTGGGGACTTCAGGCTTTGGAGGAAGCCCTTTGCTTTTATTTGTCCTCTTCCTCCTTTTGTTGTTGGTTTGTTTGTTGGTTTGTTTTTTTTTTTTGGTGACAAGTTCCCAACTCCCTTGGTCTTCCTTCCTTCCGTGTATGCTGGGTGGGACACTTTCGGCCTCTACACTGTGGCCTGCAGGTCCTCCACAGTTTGGGAGGAAACAGTGGGCCCAGGTGACAGCAGCAGAGCCTGGTTTCACAGAACTGCAGTTTCTGATGTAACTGAAGCATAGGTCAGGACGGGGTGGGGGGAAGGAGGTCAGTGTCTCCTGTCAGCCTAGGTGCCCAGTATCAGTGGACTTAGGAGGATTCAAGTCATCTAGAGTTACAAGGTGTATTGGAATGTTCTAAAGTATTTTTCAACAGCAGTTGTCTAAGAAACAAAAGATGTAACAAACCGGAAAATATTTTGTACCATAAAAAGAAAAACTGGGGAGTTGTATGGAAGATATTTTCTGGCATCGTGTAAGATTCTTTTGTGCTAAAGTATACCAAAAATTACAAAAAGTAGTATGCTTTAAAACACATAACTAAAATGAAAAAGCAAATTACATTAAATAGGGGGAACAGCTTCAACGGTAAGACATACCTAGCACACACACACTACAACAGCAACACCTTAATCTATGTGTGAGCCACTAGCACACTATCTACTCTTTTAGATAAGATCTTCACTGGGACAGGAACAAATTTGATATATACCTTCCAGTTCAAGTAAATAGGGAGATCCTGCCAAATCTGCCTGTATAAATCACAGCAGTCATGTTTTTATCACATCACAAAATGTGAAAAAAAGATTACTTTGATAATACAGCAAAAAGGAAACAAAGGTCAGTTCTTGAATGTCACAAAATCTGTAGTGATTCACAGGAAATACTAACAGCTTACACTTGAATTTGGAAACACACACAAAACCTCACCAATTCACAGGACCCCATCTACCAAACTCAACCAGGTAGCAGTGGAACATGTTGTGACATCTATGACTATAGGTTTTGAAATGTTGCTTTTGCTCCCAGTTTAATTTTTGATTACGGAATCTATGTTTTAGAGTAAACAGAATGTGAGAGGCACTGCTAAAAGCTGTTGACACGGTACAAATGAGATCACAAATTAGAAGGGATGTGCCAGTTAATGAACATAGAGCGGTTAATCAGTGTAAAACTGTAAACTCTAAATAATCCTCCTGTTTTTCTTAATTTTCTTCAAGGAACTCCACTGCTGGGACTTTCATATGTTGATTTTGCTTATGGCACCCTGTATGTGTTTTTTAAAATATTTTTCCTCAAATATATTCCCATGAGATTATGTCCCTTAATACTTGCAATGTAAATGGAAATGTTACATGTACTTACTTTAATAAATCTGTAATTGAAAAACATTAATGTGGTGTGCTGGGCACTTCTGACATTGTTTAATGCATCAGCGCAAATGTGAGAACACAGTGTCATTACCTTCAACAAGCTGCAGCTCTTCACAATCACTCCTACACCCATACATTAGAGGTGGTTACAGTTAGAGAAATGTCCCATGAATATGCTTTTGCCACTCACAACTGTCTTCATATCTTCTATGTCTGATCTCAGTTAATAACTCTAGAATAAGAGGCTTCTCTTATTTCACAAAGGTTCTGTGAGCAAACATTTTTATATCTATTTATCTAAATGTATCTATGGATTATATCTACATAAAATACTTAAATATTACGGAGAGACAACATTAATATTTGTAGATGTAAAGGAATTGGGAAGAATCCATTATTTCTGGCAGCCAGATCAAGACTTTTCCAGATTGTTAATTCAAGCCCCAAATTGGAAGAGAGTGAAAATACTCTGCAAAATTTGAAGAACAAGGACAGTTTCATTTTCACATTTTTGAAAGACATGCTTCCCACTTGTTTGGGGTTTTTTTGGTTGGTGGTTTTTTGTTGGTTTTTTTTGGGTTGTAAACCAAAAGTCTAAATGTAGTCTAAGAGGTTTAAGTATAGGCAATCACTAAGCATAGTCATATAGTTAATTTCAATTCTAGGTATCTTCCATCCACTTAAATTGCACCCATTCTGCAATGCAGTAGCAGTTACTTCTCTAGAGTACAGTCTACAGCCCTTACTGTGGTGACTGATGAATGAAAGTGAATGGAGACTTGTTTATCTGATGTAGCCATACCATTTCCATAAGGAAAGATATTTTGCCTCAATGGTGGGGTAGTACAGGGGAATCAAAATGATGCAACATCTCTAAAGTAACACAGCAAGCAAAGGTCAAGGATTCTTGCTGAATTTGAAAGATTACAGCAATAAAGGTTTCAGAAAGCACTCTGGAAGTTGTATGGAAAGGATATCACTCTCTCCTAGATTTTATAACTATAAAAGCTAACCTACTGTACCAGTAAACTGCAGCTTTTCCAAGATAGAAATGAATCTAAGAATTTAGAAAAAGGAAAAAAAGGTTAGAGAGTGGGAAAACACCATTATTTGTCCCTTCATCATTCCTAACAGAAGAGAAAAATTAATATGATCCAGAGGATATGAAAATCAAGTCCTATGTATTGGGAATTTCTTTTCCAATTTTTTTTTTTTCCCCAACCTTGATTAGCTGCTATCTTTCTTGTGGGAATGTTCATCTTATATTTGTCTTATAACAAATTTACTATTACCTTTCCCTTGCTCCCCTACCCCTGTCTCAAGAGATGGATGAGTTCCAAAACAAGCTGCATTCAACTCCCCAACATATGCTTGTTGTCATGCCTACAAGAACATTGTAGAACTATTGCTTGAACAGGCAATATTGAACAAGACCAGTTTTCTTCATGGTTTTAAAAAGAACAATGAGATGATAGAGAATATTGCCAAAGTAAGCGCATCCAGACTTATACAATAAATCTCCAACATTTTATTTTCAGTAAGAGCAAACTGCCCACTTTAGAAGTGAGGAAAAAAATCCAAACAAAAATCCCTTAACAAATTATTATAAAACATGATTAATAGGAGAGGAATTTGGAAAAGAAATAAAAGAAGCTGCGGGAAAGAAGTCTCAGCATTGCTTGTGGTCTAATAGGAAGGTTTTCAGTTTTAAGAGGTGAAAGGTAACATAGTCACAATACTAGACAGATATAAAGCACTTTTGTCTTCAGCCTCAGTTTATGCACACAGGGAAAGGAGCATTGCTCTGAAAGCTGCAGCATTTTCTCTTTATTGAAGGAGTTCATGTTAAGAACACTGTTTCAACATTTTTTATAAAGCAAAAATAATGTTAATGCATTTATCTCTTAAGACACTTGTCAGATGTTAAAAGAGTGAATTGGTAAAACGTTCACCGATGTTAAACTTGTATTGCAACCTAATGCTTCAGTTACCACACAGAACATAAAAGTCTACCATATTATTAATCTTCAATTTAGGATGGAAGGATCCTGCTCACCATGCAGAACTCCAGTTACGATGTGATTTCATTCCAATAAAATACACTTTAATTTTGATTCCATGAAATTAGAAATAGATGGCTTAGCCCGATACAATGCTTTGATGTCTTCAGTTTCAATGCTAATAAAGGTATTATCACCACAGGTGTACATTTCATTATGTTCATTAATTAGGGCATGAATTAAAAATTTTCCAGGCTGTACTAATTGTCAGTCATTTAGATAACTCATTCAAGAAAGGAAAAAGGAGGTGGACATGATAAAAAAAAGTTAGAAGTTAAGGAAAGGAGGAACATTTCACTATGGGATAACTCCTGAGTCTAGCCAGGGACATTAGGTCCTCATCCCCTTCTTCCTTTTCAGACTCAAAAAAAAAAAGTAAAAAATGCAAAAGTGATGGCTCACCACCTCTCACAAGCAGATAGATGCCCAGCCAGTATCTAGTCAATGGCTGTCTGGGTTGCTTGACCCTCCTAATCAGGGAGAGCAGATGACAAGGGTTTGTTAGAAGCTGCCAGAGCTCCCCTTATCCATCTGCTTAGCCTCCCCTGGAGGTAGCAGGCACCCTCGTGTTCTTTGGAGGATTCCCAGAAGCTCAGTAGAATCTTAGAGAAGCAGAGCCCAGAGACTGGTGCACAAATTGCTGTGTCTGTTGACAGAGCTCTGAACCCTGAAGCAAAGCCAGCAAGACCAAATCCACTTTGCAGCTGCAACAACTTGCCCCATCAGCACACTCAGCAGCTTTGTGAAACTAACCCAGTCACTATGGCAGGGACAACTACCACCTCTTTTAGGTCACAAGACTTCCAACACATTTCCCAAAGGCACAGAGTTTCACTGCTTGAGAGAGACTCCAAGCTATTCCCACCTGCCACACATCTGAAGCTTTCTCAGGAGCCCTACAGCACAGGCAGGGTGGCCTGCCTTCCCAGTTCTATTAAGAGCAGAGGCAATCATTGGGCTGATCAGATGGCATCCAGCCTGGGGAGTAGCATGCAACCTCTCAGAGTGATCTCAGGCTCCAGACAGGGATTAGTGAGGCACTGCGCAACAGAACAGCAACTTGGTCTGTGTCACACTCCCTCAGGTGGGCAGTATCACTGTGCAAGAAGAGCATGATACAAACTGCTCAGTTACATGATAGCTTTACTAACGGATTTTGTGCTCAGAATTTGGGCTCTTTTTCAGCATGTCAATGTGTCCAGGACAGAGGGGTTATTCATTAGTTCCTGGCAGAAGCCAGGGGGGGCACTGCACAGGATCATAATATCTTTTTTAGCATTTCTAATTACACTTTGATGGTAATCGTGCATGGTGGTATATGACAAAGGCTGAGAGTTCACACGAGAGAAATGGTCCAAGAAGTTCAGCTATGAATGAGTTGGCAACACAAAACAAGAATAGCACAGGAAACAATAAAAGCCATTACAGCCTGGTAAATCAAGAAACCCTGCAGTAACTCACAATTTCAATGGTAAAGAAGCTGTGACTACATGGGCAGACAAAACACAGTAACTTTTTGTGGACGGATGTTCCCAAGCAGGTGAGTAATTTTCAAAAAAGCCAACTAAATCTGTCAAGGGCTTTTGAAATTGTTCCCCACAATTACTAGTGGTCCTCCCTGTCAGCTGTTGGTGCAGACCAGGGGGATTATGGTCATTCACATGGTTTCATTGTGTGGACCATTTATTGCCACAGCATGAAGCCAATTGTTCTGGCATGCTGCAAGCACAGTGCAAGAAACCAATTAGTGTCTGTAGAAACGAGTCCTTGTGCGCATCCACATCTCCATTATCTTTTAACAGCATCTTGATTGCCAAGGCATAAGTATCACTTATCATTCACAGAAATCTTAAATTTTGAAGTGGTTCTTCAGGTTTCTCTGCCATATCTTACACCAGTTGTAATGCGTTTCCATGAAAGGAACAAACAGCTTTAAAATAATGTTCAGCAGTCAAAATTTCATTGCATAGCCTCTGTGGTTATAAACCATGTTACATGTAGGACAACAGTACTTTAGCATTTCACAGATACACATACACGCTTTTTATTCTTAACAGTTATGTTACTCTGAGAAAAAAAGGGTAGCAGCAGCTTGAGTGGCATTAAAACGAAGGGAAAGTGCAAATAAAATTCAGATTTATTTCAGTTTCATTTCTACTTAACTGCAGTTATTCATAACATCTAAATGCACATTCACTGCAGTTTCTAGATGCAATATAGTAGTTTTTATGCAGTTAAAATGAGTTTATGTACAAGAGAATTGCCACAAGCCAATTCAAATCTGCTTTGCAAAACCCCTTTTCCAAGCTAAGTTGTATAGTAATAATTCTATTTGTGTTGTGTCAGCTGGCCCCTAAGTACAATTTTGAAATTACCATGAAGAAATCTAGGATAAAAATTAAAAAAAAAAATATTTGCAACATCTCTATAAAGCTAACATAAACATACTACATGCCTTAAAAAGAGGAAAAAGTCACAATAAACTATTCTTGCTTTGCTTGGAGACACACTTGCAGCATAAGCACACATCTACATTCTTAAGCCTGATACATTTCTCAATTATCATACCTTAGGATTTTTAATGCCCCCCAAGCACGAATGATTAGTCATAATTTGCATGCAATGCTCTTTAGTTTGTTTTATGTGCACTTACAAAGACATTAAACTATAAAGGTATTAAAGGACTTCTACGATACTTTTTTCATTATGGCTAAAACAGCTTTTTCTCCAGCATTTATAATACATTGGAGAAGGCCCTGTTGGTCTCCATAGTGTTCCACAAAGACATTTTCTTTTGGATTCCCCATAGCTCTTTGCATGATAATTTCAAAGATGAGGGAATAATCCATTCAACCTTACTTGCCATCCATGAAATGAAATGCAATTTCTAGAATCAATAAGTTCAGCTTCACCAGTGCTCCAAACCATCTCTGGGAATAGCCTATGATTTTAAGCTCACTTGATAAGCACATTCTTCCACAGTAAGAATGTGCTGTATGTGCTTCAACTGCAACCAAACCCAATCAAGTCCAAGAGTCACACACAGGAAGTAAATTATTTGTACATTGGTTGTAATTGTAGAACTCAAGTGCGATTGTACACAGCATAATACAGTGTAATTTCAAACACTTGCAGAGATGTATCCTATGCTCTGAAGAGTTTACAAAACAGGTAACACAAAATAAAGCAAGGAAAGAGGAACTGAAAAATCCAAAATCTTGGTGACAGAGCGTCAGGAGGAAGCTGAGACTGAGACAGGAGCATGCCGCTTGCTACTCAGGTCACTTACCACAAAAGACTTCAAAATCCATACTCACAATTCCAGTCCAACAAGAGCTAGTTCCCCCCCCCCCCCTTTTTCTTTTTTAAATTGGGGGTGCAGGAGGAAGCATAGTCAAGAAGTTTTTAGCATTCCTACTGCTGCAACAAACTAAAAATTGTGCAAAGAATCTCAACTCAGAAAATGATCAATGGCTCCCAATCATTATCTGAGCAGAATATTAAATTAAGACATGCATAATAAAGTAATTTTGATTCATTTTTGAGAAGTGATGGCATTTAGCAGGATTCAGTAAATTGTCCCTTTCAGCGCTAATAACATGTTCATAGCTTTCCCCACCAGACGTTCCATAATGGCAATATAATAGGATTGCAATGACAATTAAATGATTGCATATTTTAGGGCAATGGAGGATATCCACTAGGGCATGAACCATTAGCAAAATAGTAACATCATCACAGGAATTTTCATGCTTTGGCACGACGACTGATAAAGCAAAAGCACTGGAAGAGGGCAGGTATTCAGTTCTTGTACCATCTTCTTGACTTAAAGACAGAAATCCAGAAACTAATAGTAAATTGTAAAATACATGAAATACTGAAGTTTACTTTTGGCTCTGCCTCCTTCCCCTACCCACCAGAGGGGTTTACCTGAGACCACATGTAGCCTTGGCTGACAAGCAGCTCAGAAAAGGCAGCAGGGAGCTTCCTTCTCTTCCCCTTCCCCAAATCCCAAGTTGTGAACTCTCTCAAAGGCTACGCTTCATGACCTCCTCTGAACAAACAACTGGTCTGCAGCATGCACTGCAGATGGATTTGTAGTAACACCAGACTGTACAGCTGTGCATATCTGCCATACATTGCTGGAAGGAGACTTTCAGTTAAAATTTAGTGTTGGCATAAAATAGTTGAGTTGACAGACTAGAAAATACAGCTCCTGTGCAAAAGCTGCATGATAAACACCACGAGTGTCTCCACAGCGCTTCATTCCTGTGGCTCCAGAACAGCCATTTTGGAGATGTAAGCTTATCTTCTCTGGACCTCAGTGACCTGCTTCAGTGTTTAGCTGAGATTATAATCAGTGTGAAGTGGAATCCAGTCTGACATCTTCAGAGTGGGCAGTACATAGTTTTTCACCAGATACAACCAGCTCCTGGGTGCTGGCTACAGCACAGAATCAGTGTCTCACACAGACATCTTCTGCTGGCAAAAGAACTTAATTCCCTGAGAGAAATGGCCGGGGAAATCTTTCCCAAACAAGACATTTTTTTTTGTGAAAGTAAGAAAATATGTCTGCAAAAGCAATTAATAAATAAAAAGGGGGGGGGGGACACACGACCCCCGAATTTTGGTTGGGTGATTTTTTTTTAATGGCTTCTACCAAATTAGTGTATTTAAACAGCACTAAGGAAAAAGCTAAATGCACCAAATGTGGAAGATTCCCAAAATGTGTTAATAGTCAGCATAAATCTGGTCACTGGATTTTACTGTTTTTAGAACATACCTCAGGTATCACAGCAAATGGTTGAATGTAAAATGCATGGGTAAGTTTAGGTGCTGTCAGAACAAGAGTTATCTCATAGATCTAAGTTTACCTCCCTAACACATAACTGCAGAACTGCAAGAAACACTGACATAGGAGAATGTTGAATTCCATAATCTTAAACATCATTTTAAGAAAGCGTGCACATTTTTCATCCATTGCTTAAGAAAAAAAAATGCATTAAAAAAGTGAAAACAGCAATCACAGAAAAAGAACATGGGAACAAAAGCATGTGCATGAGAGAATGTCTTTCCTACTTTCTTCCTATTTGATTACAGCTGGAGGGTAGAAACCAAAAGACATTTGTTATATTGCTGCATAATCCCATTTGCAATGATCACTCTCTGATGTGACAGAGAGAAGGGTATATTAGAACGCCTTTAAGTATTTGTTTTCTCTGTATTTTATATGTACAACTAATGACTGATATTTGCTGACAAATATTCCATAACAACACTGAAGTGCTTGTAGTTATAACATACAGTAGAGGTAGAAGCAAGCTAGAAAAATGTGTATAGAGATTGAAGGCAAAAAATGTAAGAGGAGACCCTCCTGTTAAATCACAAAGTTCAGATTGGACCCTCTTGCTTTCTAAGTTCTTGACAGAGCCTAGGTGTGGCTGGATCTACTCTGAATCTCAGACTTGGTCAACAGTATTCATCTAAAGGGTTGCAAGTATCATCTAGTAGCAGTTTGCAGTTTTAAGGTGGATTTTTATAAAGTGAGTCAACAGAAATTATAGCAATTGCCATAACAATCTATATACACATACGCACAAAGACATATAAAAGTGTATCTACTAAAAATTCCCCTTGAATCTGTGAAAGATTCATGCCTAATGTCTCAGCGTTCCCCAACAAGTGAGGGTTGAGTCTCAAGGAGTGGGGGATTGTCCTCTACCAAATCAGTGCAAATAATTGTTCATTACCTTGTTCAGAGAAGGATTTGACTCAGAGCCCAACCACAATCTCTTTCAGATTAATGTAACATTTTCATAAACCACAATCTGACTACAATCCTGGTCATCGTATCTGTCAATGCCTTTCCTTCTCTATTAGCAGGAAATAAAAATTACACTATTTTAGTCAGAGAATACTGACGCTGGACAGCAGTAAATCAGCAATGATCTTCAGCTTCTCAAAGAGGAGCTAAACAAAGTACTGTATGCCATAGTAGATAGGCATCCTGCTTATTAATGACTAGAGTTCATTTTCTAGAGCAACAACTGAAACTCAAGTCTACTCATTCTATGAAAGTCACTCTATGATCTCAGAATCTTAACTCCCCTTTCACCTGTCTCTGCCTAACATGCAACACTCAACTATTTGAAGTTGCTTTCCAGGATTTGAAACTTAAAATGGTTTTCAGTGTCTTTTTCTTTGTTCTGCAGTAGCTGAAGTACTATAAAACTACTTTTGAACTAACTAACAACTATCTCTAGAACAATAATGTTGGAACAACAAACACCTGCTGGTTACACAGCCTAGAATGCATTATTTATTACTGGAAAGGAATACATAAGAACCTATACTCCTATAGTCTATTCCTCTCTGCATGCTACTAAATTAGCTCTTAAAAATAGTGACAGGATAGAAAGTTTGAAAGAAGTTCTTCCAGGCTGACACACTTTAATGGTAGGCATTAAAGACTAGGTCTTGGCATATGGGACTTCCTGGGAGATGATGACATGTGATTCTACCTGGCAAGAAATGAAGCTTCCTATGCATGCAAAACAGTCTATCACATTCAGGCAAAGAGCAACAGAAAAAAAGATTAGAGAAAAGAAGTAATTTGAGAACAACATGAGTCCTTGATGGCTTCCTAAGTAAATACCAGGTGTTGAAATAGCTTTAAAAAAAGGAATAACTCCCAACATACATACCATTTTGGCAAGAATTTAATGGAATAGATAAAATAATTTTTAGTTCTCCTTCTGCACAGCTGACATTGCAGTCATGTAATATGTAGTCTATTTTATACTAAGAATCAAGGTTTAATAAACAAGTCTTTAGAGGACAGAACCCACTGAAGAAGAACAGCAATCCATTAAAAAAAGCAGCAATAAACCAGGATAAATGCATCCAATTTTTAAGACAAATATTGTTACAAAACAACTCAAAAACCTTGCATGCAAGTGCTTTATCTCTAGGAGAACAAAAATAAATATTTACTGTGGGCCAAATAAAATTAAGAAGTATTTGGCATAGAAGGGAGAAAAACACTTTGAAACATCACGTTGCATATCCGCAAACAGAAGAAGACAGCTTCTGTAACTGGAAAAGGTTTTGAGAACATAATTTCACTTTTAACGTTACTAATGAAGAACTTCAAAACCAGAATTAAAACTCAGTGGAAAAAAAAAAAGTGCTAACAAAAGAAAAAAGCTTTTGACTAGCTATCCAAATTATTTTTAATTGTAGCAAACAGTAAGAAGTCACAATGATTTGCTAGTCACCTCAAAGCTGTCTTTGCACGTGGGCTCTACAGTGCCTCTACTTGGCTACTGGGAGTACAAATAACTTTGCTACTTCCAACTATTCAATTGTTTGTAGCACAGAAAAAAAAAAAAAAACAACAGGATTTAATTTAAAAAAAACAGGACTTTCATATGTCCTGATGATTTCCAACACAAAGACCACAGTGCAGAAACACCATCATTACAGAACTGCATACAAACATGAAACCAACAAAGCATACCATAAATGCTGTATGTTTTCTTCAGTTGCCCACAGGAGCAGCTTGTGACCTCTTAGTAGCTTATGTTTTCTTCACAGTTATTTTTTGTAGGAGTAGCTTGTGGCCCTATGGTAGCTTGTAAACTGCACTCAATTGCCTAAATAATGTAATTGCACATACCTTCATCTCAATTAAGGTAGTTCGCTGCAGTGAGGCTATCTCACTCATTTTTAGATGTAACCCAGGCAGAACTGATTTTCAACCTGCCCTCCAATTCGTTACAAAAGTTAAGATAGATAGATTTAAAAACATTCAAAACCATCAGAACAAAGATCCAGTTTCTGCCTCTACAAAGAGAATTTCCACTGTACATGGTGGGTACAGAAAATCCAACATACTAAAGACACACTTTGCCCCAAAAGAAATCATGACCACAGCCCAAGTTAAGTTTTGAAGAAGCAACAGAACTCTCATAAATTGCATTACAATACACATCTCAAATTTGGTCCACACAATTATGGAATAAGCAAAACAATACTTGGGTTATCATTTCTACAGCTAAAGGGGTAGAAAATCCTTTTTTGAAAGCTTTCCTTACTCCTTAAATTCTGCTTATGGCAGTATGCACTTTTAGTTTCATAAAGAGCACATTTTAATTATTTAGATATATTATATAAGGAGGGAAGATGGTTAATACATTTAATGTGCATGTACAAATTATTTTGGCACCACTTCTATTGCTCTAGTGTACAAGTTTAGAAATACTTCTGTAATATCTGTGCAAACAGTTCTTATGTCTCCTTCATTATTTCCTCATCATCTAATTCTGTAATTTATTGTCTTAACTTCTTCATCTTTGAAAGTAGGACATTTCTTTTTAGGGACACATTATGTAGCATGCCCTGAAGACCTGGCACACATTTCAGGACATTAGCAGAAAGGCTGCTGCTTTGCTGTAAATACATGAGTAATGTATTTTTCAGGCCTCCAGTAGGAATTTCAGGACTGACACATTCTTTTACATACTATAATCCAACATATCTGTGTTAATATAATTTAGGATTGAGAAAATGTTCCTTAAAAAACCCACTTATACATGAATCTGTGTAGCCCAATAAGGCACAAAAGTAATATGTTGCGTGCTTGCTCTCTCCTACTTTCTTTGGAGCTACAGCATGCTGGAGAAATGGGTTTTGAAGCCTTGCCATTAGGAAACAAAGAGAAACACCACAGAGCATTTCTAGCTCTGGTCAGGGCAATCTTTTGGATTTAGAGCCACAACTCTCACAGTTCTGGCACCTGGCCAGAGACTTGAAGATCCATGCTATATTTCCATTGCATGAACACAGAAAGGGCCATGAAGGAAGAGACAGTCCTTCATGGCTGCATGGTGACACAGAACACTATATTAACCAATTCTTTGAGTGCTGGATCTGCCCATATACAGCTCTGGTCATGTCTTGTCAGTGTTATGGGATTCAGAACTGTTTTCCAATACAATGCAAAAAGACTTGAAGCTCTAATAACAATACCTTCCCAATGAGAATTACCAACCACAGGTGCTCTGCAAAGGAGC
This sequence comes from Lathamus discolor, assembly GCF_037157495.1. NCBI lineage: Eukaryota > Metazoa > Chordata > Aves > Psittaciformes > Psittacidae > Lathamus > Lathamus discolor. Next base: position 78,729,503 of record NC_088889.1, read on the forward strand.
AGAGTACTGGAAGATTGAACAAAAAGCTCGAATTTGGAAAAATTTCCTGACAGGAAACAAGGAAAAAGTGTGGGGTTTTGGTTTTTTCCTTCCCGTAAAGTTTTTATTTAAATGAAAGCAGAAAACAAGCAGGAGCCTTTTACACATTGTTAGTATTAGAGATACACGCTCACATGAATGTGGACTGTTAAAACAGTTTGTAAAGTGAGTACGTGGAGTTTTAAAACAACTGAACTTCAAAACTGCTCAATTTCACCTTAAATTGCCATAATTCCAAGCCCAAATCACCACCTGTTGAAATATTAGCCCTATTATCTCACTAGCTAAATGAACAGTCATCTACTTTTCTAAGCAGGTGTCTTAAATTAAGCCATCAATAACGAGAACACCTTCCTATTTACCAAACAGCACTGGCTGGCCAAGTCTGTAGCAGTTGGCTGATTGCAGATGTCTCAAGGATAGATGGGTGTTTTGAGAATCCAAAGCATTGGCAAACAACTTAATAATCTAGTTTATAGTGTTACAGACAATCTGTATATGAGGCAATGGACCTACTATGTATAGGTACACGTGTCTCTGGAGCCAAAATGGCATCATGTGTGCACTCAATTACTCAAAATGCACGAGGAACCTAACAACAAGGTCATTCTTTGGTTTGCCATTTTGAAGTACCTGTGTATTTTCCATCAGGATTTCCAGCTGAAGGCAATTCCTTCACCTGTGCTACCTTCCTGAGGAGGTCAAGCACTTGATCAAATGCTGGTTACACTGGTTCTCCAAAGGTTTGATTTTCATCAGCACCTTTGAATCTGCATCATACTTGCACTTTCTTGTCTCTGCTCACAAGAGCTACCCATGACCTAAGCAGCTGAAGCTGAATAATCCTACCTTCTTAAACAAACAGAAGTTACCTTCATTAAACCCTCTTGCTTTCTACATTCACGTTATTTAACCACTACCCCTCTAAACACAATGAACTACCACATTTCATCAGTCTTCAGAGCTTCTTCTAACATTCTGAAAAATCACTTTTTTCAAGTATTATTCACATTGTTCCATGACTTTTCAGCTACCTCAGACTTACAGTGACTGTTACCCAAAGTGATTTAGAGCGTGCTGCTCAATACAATCTGAAACAAGGTCAACAAAACATGTATTCTTAAACTGAGGTGTCAACAGACAGAGAATCATCAGCAGTCACTGTCTGGGCTGTCCCAAGAATAACCCAGGTCCATGTAAGGTTGCTCAGTTTTTTGTTTTAAATGCTGCTTGGTCTCCCTCAATAGAACATTTCCAGAAGAGCAAGGAAATAGCTGATGTAAGAAAGTCCCTTTAACAGCCTGTGCTTGCTGAGCAGCTCAGTTAACCTAGATCTGGGTGTTTAATAACAAAGATGACACAGGTGAGATGTTACACTAAGATACCATGCTAGGTTAAACCCTGAATTTCTCCAAATAATGGCTGTTAACCACTCACTGAAACTTTTGTCCAAATTTGTTCTGCCATCTGCATATGGCTATTCCTGTGCAGTGGTTTTACACATTTAAAAATACAGCTGATCTTCATAGACTAAAATATATGCATCGTGTCAAGTGGCTGTTTCCAATGTTGTAATGATGAATTTTTAAGTTATAGAAAATATTTACAAACTAAATTGCTGCAGCAGTACCTGACTGTAAAGCATTTCAAAATCTGTAACGGGTCTGTGTGGATCAATAACATTCATTTAATCATCTGTAAGCAAATGAGTAATTACGTAGCTATCCGATCCCCAGTGGATGCCACAGATGGCTTCAAGGGACTCACAGCTCTAAGTGAAGAAAACACAGGAAAGCTATCATTAGAGTAGCTACGTAAAGATATTTATAGTGGCTGGGGAGGGAGAATACCAACGTTCCGAGTAAGAAGGAGTGAGTTCAACTGCTGTGCATACATTAATATCATTCACTAAAACTTCTTCAACACAATAATAGATTTATATTCACAGTGTGGCTGAAACTGGTATCTGCGTTGGTCGCCTCTGGCTCAGTTTTGCCTCTTTAGAAATTCACCTATGCAGCACGCTGGGGAAAATCAGCATCAGCTGTAAAACCACAAAACAAAGAACAGAAAAAGGGATACATCCTTATGACATGTATACATGAAAGAGTTAATGACAAATCATTAATTAAATCTCTCAGAGGTGCTGAATACATGCATTAATTGGCACTACTCAACACTTCTAAGTTTTTTTTCCCACCCCCTCCCCATAAAACTGTTCCTGTAGGTTTGATTTTCTTATTGCACCATGTGTTTTGCAGAAGGCATGCACAACTCTTCAAAAAGCAGCTTCCAAAAAAATCCTGGAGAACACAGCACAGAAGGCTCCTCTGAAGACGAAGAACAAGACATCAGTGTCTCATCTGCTGTGAATTAGTCTGCTTTTTTTCCTTCAAGAACTCCTGATATGAGAATCCGATCAACAGTTAATCTCCCTGAGCAGACTCTGCTTTGTTATCCTCTGTGGTAGTTTTCTGCTGCTGGGGTAATTTGTTGCTGAACAATTGAGGCAAATACTTGGCTCAGGATAGAAAGAAGTAAGATTAGTCTGTAATTGGAATATTTTGTCTCATTTATTCTTGAAGATGTGCCATATTGCACTCCATCAGCCAGGGGTTATTGTTTTATGAAATCAAGCTGCACCTGGCATTGCATTGTATAAAACCTAAAGTGCTGCTGTTTGCAATCTAGCTCTCTATTTACCCAGACTCTACTACCAATAAATGTCTCATCCTGGGCTGGAATCTTTACCCCTCTCAACTAATTATCTTAAATAGTCTTATATTAAAAAAAAAAAAAATAAAAATCCAGGACAACTATAAAATTTAGACATAATATCAAACACAGAACTGTCATGGATCAAAGTAATCCAGTACTTTTCTCCATATGTTTATTTTCTATGTCCAGTAAGTTTGAGATGGTCTCTCTTTTTGCATTTTTAAGCATTTACTACTGCAAATGAAAAATTTATATGCCAAACTAAGCGATTGTATCGCTATTTCATTTAATTTGACCTCTAGATGTTTTTGTGCGCTTGGAGTTGATTGCAGGCATATAAACAAGAGGGTATTTAAAATTCAGCTGCATTTATGACATACTGGTACTGGTGTATCTTACATATGTGACAGCATATTTTTAGAAAATATATTTAAGGGAAGTTTTAGGATAAGTCCTAACTTCTGTAATTGGATGTGCCTGATAGAATAGAAACTTTCATAAACACTACCTAACTCTCCATTACTCTTCTCTATTGCACCTGCTGGAAAATCTGCCTTTGAAAGACATTCTGCAGAATGGAAAGAGACATTGAATCAAGTGCAGCAACATTTGCAGGTAGCTAGTTCTAGCCCATCCTCTTGTACATACACAAAGTTGACACATATTTTGGTGGTTTTAATTAAACTAAGTTTTTACTGTGAAGTTTATACTGACTTCACAACTGTGAAGTCAAATATTTACACTGCTAGAACAGAGGCTAGAAGAGAATAAACATTCATAGATAAATCCTATTCCTAAAACGTCAGGTGGCAAGGGTAGAAGAAAGGATTTTACATTGGTCCTGTATAAAGCCTTAGAGTATCAAAGAAGGATAAAAAGAAGAGCTTTGCTTGGCTTGGTAGAGATTTGGCCAGGGCTGGAAGAGCATGGTTGGTTCTTCAAGCCAAAAAAAAAAAAAAAAAAAAAAAGAAAAAAGAAAAAAAAAAGATGAGAATAAAAGAAAATTAAGTAGAGTTATAATGAGACACAAACTAGATTTAGTTTAAACTCATAAAGCACTGTGATTTTTTTCCGTGATATTACTGATTTCTCTGTAACCAGATGAGATAAAGCATAGTCTTGCTGCATGTGGTATTTCCCACCCATTTCCTAAGACTTGTTAGCTATACTGAATTTTGAATACATTCTTTCAAGCATCCACAGACATCTGACACGTGAACATTAATGATAAATATAAAATAGAAGTGCTTGAGATTTTATTTACAGTAACAAACAGAGTTTTTAAGGCATTTCAGACTCTGGGAGCAGCAGTAAGGAGCAGGTTACAGCTAAAAGAAGAAAATGAACATACTGAAGAATCAGAGAATGCTGCAAAGATGCAAAAAAAGACTCACAGCTGTGCTGTAAATACAAGAAAGACAAGATACAGAGACTAGGAAAGATAAACTAACCTCATATTTCCACTATACAACAAATTCTATTAGCTCAGAGACAGCCTTTTCAATCCCATGGATAGCAGACTACCACAAAAGAAGTCCTGAATACTACTGAAAAAGTGCTACCTTTCTTGCAGTGCTAGATCCAAGTACCCCTCTCTAGCACCTGAATCTTATGTGGTGGTGAAAGCTGAGGTTTGTCCAAGCACAGGGAGCACACTGGTTTGTCTTTGTAAAATCGATCGCAGGATATGGGATGTATGAACATTATTGGCTTGATCTATTGTTAACTAAGCAAACTCCTGAACAGGTTTAGTTATTTTAACAGCTTATTTTCATGGTTATATGGATTTTCTCATGTGCACCTCCCCTGAAACATGGTTTACGTAAACTTTCAGAGAAGTTAACATAGAAAAACTTTGAATTATCAACAGAAAGTTGAAGACTGTAGGTTCATAAGGTGGGTGTCACATCTTACAAGCAGAACAAGAAAGCAAGCAGAAACCCCTAGTCCCGCTAGTAGTCTCACTGCCCAGTTACAGCTTTTCAGTTTCTCAGGAGGAGCTTCCCAGCAGCAAGGCAAAGTGCAGCTTCTGTCTGCTCTCCTCCTTATGCAAGTTCTTCTACTGTTCCTCCCACTCTCTCACCCAACCAGCCATCCGCAGTGGCCAGCTTCCCCTCATCAAGTAGGTGGAGAGAGTACTTTGGTTTTCTTCACTCTTCTCTGTCTGCTAAGTAACTGGTTTAAAGCCAAGTCAAAGGCTTTCTTTGAAGTTGTCTGAGCACTACGTTTTAAAAGAAAAAAAAAAAGAATAGAGAAAAGCCTTTTTTACTTCTAGCCATGCTCAAAAGAAGAGGTTGTCTTGTTCAGATCAGACAAGCTACTCAGCATCATTACACATTCACCATAGCTTTATCTGATTAGAAATTATGTCTGGAATGATGCTAGACAAAAAAAAAAAAAAAAAAAAAAAATGCAAAGTGCCTTCAACTCCAGACTGTAAGACCCTTGAGGCAAAAACACTGTGTCAAAAATGAAGAGGAAGACAAGCATTACTTCCACATGATCCATAGCACCTAGGGAAACTGGTCTCTGTGCTGTGTAGGGTCAGTAATCACTCTCTCCCCAGGGAAACCCACGAACTCCCCAGGTTACTCTACGTATTGTACTGGTACATGTGCTCCATCTCCCCCAGGTGCTTTCTGGGAAGAAGAGAGAAAAGCTGACTGCATCCCCGCCAATAGAAGCTGAATTTTAAAGGACATGTTTCAAAACTTTACACTCTCGAAAGACTGGGATAAAAAATAATAATAAAAAAAAAAAGTTAAAAGCCACTAGGTCAGTTTTCAAGTTCCTGGCACAGCAGATGGGAAAGGTTTAGGTAATTTTTTATTTATTCACTCAAAGTTGACAGGCAAGCTTCTTTCCTTTTTTCCCCACTCCTTGACATTATCTAAGCTGGTGTGCCTGGGAAGTTGAACCGCTTCTAGTCTGTGCACTTCAAAGTATACCCATGTGGGGGGTGGCAGTCTGCCATAGCACAGCATTATAACTTAAGGGGACAGCTCCTTTGGAGAGACACAACAACAGTGTCCTTTTCCTCATCCTCAGCAAGTTCAGGATCCCATGTTGACATCTCATCATCCCTTTTCATAGCCCTTATTCCAAGGGGGAGGAAGAAAATGCTTTCATCTTCTCTCTTCCCCAGCATTTTCCTTTGTTTGCCTAAAAAGAAAAGCCTGATCATGAGCTTTCAGCAACATTTTGTACAGAAGAGTGTCAGGAGCCATTACCTGGAGGTGCTGATTACTGTTGCAGCATTCAACACAAGTTGGTAACATTCTTTGGAATGGACAAAAATAGTCCAAATTGCTGCTAGGCTTTAAAACTGATTTCTCTAAAGCAATACTTTTTAGAATGAAAGGAATTGTCAGGGCCAACAAATTGCACATGAGATATGAAAGGAAAGGTAAGTATTTCTGTCCCGGGGATACAACCCAACAGTGCAAGATATAGCTCTGGAAAAAGAAACCAAACAAAAAACCCACAAAACAAAACTCAGTGGCAGTTAAAAAAAAAAAAAAAAAAAAAAAAAAAGAAACCAGTGAAGTTATTGTAAGAAACATCAGAAATGAGAACCCAAAGATGAGGTCAAAGGCCACAGCACATCTACTCGTTCACTGGTAGCTAATATCTCAGATCTCAAGAGGTTGCTGGGGACAATTGCTAGGTAGGGAACACAACTAAATTTTAAAGGCACTTTCAGAGCACAGGAAAGATGATGTAGGATGTATTCTTGTTGTTCCTGCTCTGAGGATTTACAAGTATAACCACCTGTTAAGCAAGTGTGAAGGCAGTGGTCTTTCAGAAAGCCACTTGAGATTTAGTAATATGATCTGATATTTAAAGAACTTGGAAATCTTAAAATTTTTGCCCTAGATGGGACACAAGCAAGATGGAAAAGCAACTGCAACATCCACCTGAGATCTACAGCATGAGCTGTTTGTTCTTGGGCAACTTGATTAGTTCACCTTTCTCACAGTTTCTTCTGCAAACAGCAATATTTGTCAACTACAGTAACTTCAGGCAAGGGGTAGTACTTCAGAAGCATACTACTTTGCTAGAGATGAGATAAAGACTTGAATTTTAAAAGGCAGTGTGATTTCCAAGCAAATTTCACTGTACATTGCATCACACTACACATACTCTCTGCTTTCGGTATGCTGGTAAACTAAATTCCCAGTTGGCAATTTCAGATGTTTCTATACTACAAATTGGCATAGTGCTTTTCCAGAATTCTAACTCCTCTTACTGTTTCAATTTCAAGCTAAGATTCAGTCCATGAATAATGTTAAAAAATAAAAAGCAGATGTATATTTGCTAGCCTAGATGTAATTTCAGCTGAGAAAAAAAATCTGACACTAACAGCTCCTGAGGTAATCAAATATTTTCTGTTCATCTCATATTGATCTTACAAAACTTGCTTGAAAACAAGTTGTTGAAGTGTAGCCTCCTTTACATGACTGCTCCAGCTGGGTAGCATTTAAGTATAGACATTAGAGGGATTATTAAATAATCTTCTTATGTAGTAGAATTAGTGTGTGATACTTATTCCTTTCTCTGCATAGATAGGTACTTATTAGAATTTAGATCCAGTAGTTGGAAGAAGTCTGTCTTTCAGGGTTTGGGCCTCTTTCACCTTTGCAGAGTATTATCTGCCATGTAACGAGCAAAGAGTTATCATACTGGTTCAGCAAGGGTTCATCAAAACCAGCCTGCCATCTCCACCACCAGCTGCAAGCAGACAACCCAGGCAGGAGCACTGTCAGCTCACATCTAACAGTCTGAGTCGTTTCCCATTCTCCAACTTTATCAGCTTAGGAGAGAGTTCCTGAGCCCAGCTTGATTTGCCTAGAAGCCCTCCAATGGATGTATCTCACTTCCAAGAGCTTGTACAAGAAAAGAACATTGAGAAAGCTAAACAGTCTTACTTTTGTGTACGCCTGTTGTCACAAAGAGGAGTCTGACAGAAACTGAGCATCTTTGGTAAAAAAATTGAGGTTGTCTTAACTTTTGCTGTGACCTATCATGAATTAGTCGCAACTGTCATGGGATATGACAACTCAAAAAGGGCTCAAAAGCTATCGAGAAATCACTTCTGAGGCTGAATGCCCTCACAATGGCTAGTTAAGGTCTGCAGTCCTAGGCAAGTCCTATCAAGTAGCATTTAACAGCCCATCAAAGTGGAGAACTTAAAAAATATGCAAAATACAAGTTCCTGGATAGTACTACTACATACCTGTAAAGTATTGGCTGTTGTAGTCCCTGTTGTAAGAATGTGTGTAGAAACATATCCCAAAGAATCCCTGAATAATTTAATTAATAATGTTTTCATTAGTGTGCCTTTATTGGAATAGTGGCACATTGGAATAGTGACAAGGGCATCTGACTCATGAAGTTTTGTGCATTTCTCCATAGGACTACTAAAACAATGTTGAAGTGTTCTTCCAATATAACTTCTATGAGTTAATATAAGCATTTCAATATATGCAAGTAACTTTTTAATCAGACTTGAAAGTGTTCATATTTCATATCAGCAGATTAACTTCTCAATAGTTCCATGGAACTACAATATATACTATGTTTTTTACCACTCTTCAATAAAAAGTAAAACGTAAGGATGAAATTTCATGAGGATCCAGTAAAACTCTAAATGCAGCGTAGGGTCTGCTGCCTAAATTCATGCATCTTTATTTCTGCAGAATTTACTTCTCTTATTAAACGAATGCTGCAGTCTTATTGTTTAAAGAGAGTTGTGACATGGGCGGCCAAAAACAAGGATGAGTGGAATGATGTGTGACCATTTGATATTAACCATTTATAAAAAATAGTGAGACATATTTGCAATGAAAAAAGGGAGAAAAAGGCTATTAAAAAGTGGGCTTAGTTCAAAGGCAAAACATAGGCAGTTAAACAGTGATCAGTGCAAGCAGGGACCTATTTTAAAAAATCATTCATATATATATGCCTAAGAAACATAAGGTGAAAACTAAAGCAAGTAAGGTGTGATTTTCCTGTAAAGTTTCATGAATACCAGTTTTTCACATGCTTATGATATTGAGATAATTTAACTGGAAACCATCTAATCATTATGGGTATACTTTTATAAAAATCCTTATTGTGACTACTTTATTAAATTCCAAGGCCTGTGATATCTTTGGGGAACACTGATGTAGTCCTTTCAACCTCAGATGGAGGAGGCCTTTACAAAAGGAAGAGCGAGTTATTGTTAATATGTGATGCTGCTGAAACTAAACTTTGCCTCATCTGAGAGCAGGAAGAAATTCAGTTTTTCTGCTGTATTTGTTGCATCCTTTCTCCCCTATATCCAGTTTGCTTTTTCAGTAATAAGATTTTTAGAAGTTTTTACAAATAACAGCCACATACACATCAAATTGTGAATTCAAAGGCTGATAGAAACTGCACTCTGGCTTACTTCTGAATCTCAGGAAAATCCAACTGCTGTTAGATAATGCTTTGTATGCTGTGAGATATATCATCCTTTTGATGGGGAACAAACAATAGATCACAGCAGTGCATGACTGCTAAAATATTACTGAGCTAGCAAAATTTGTACTGTAATATCCTGGGTGCAATTTCAGCATTTTCATTTGTTGAAATTTGTAGCTCAGGTAACCATTTCTGTTGCATGATTCATGCCATGACTGTAGGGTTAAATTGGTTTTCCTGTCTAAAACTATATGCTTCTAAGAAATGGAAATACTTTCCCATATTTGGTAGATGCTATAACAAAAGATATGCTTATGTACTTATTTTACAGACTAAGTGTTTTCTTACTGTGTACTATACCTGTACAAGTTCCCATTAGGAAGATAAGGATTTTTGGCACTACTTTGACTGGGAACTCATTAGCCTAAACTTAAGCTGTATTTGAGCAGAGTTAATTTTCCTCAAAAGAGGACGGTATTATTTCTTCTATGGTGCTTTTGCCAACATCTCTGCCCAGGTGATGTGTTTGCTGTTTTGGAGGTAGCAGTCCCCTAAGAATGGTAGATACTTGGCTCGGTTACCACGCAACCTTGTGTAGCCATTCTCAGTCCCTTGTTTCAAGCCAGCAAAAGAGCATGATTTACTAGGACTCTGACCATATCAGCAGGACCTAGTCCTATTTCTGTTTGTCTCTGTGGAAGGTCTGGCAAAACAAAACACCTGGAACACCTTTCCTAAAGCTTCTAGGCACTAGCAACTTCAAAGTAGGCCTTTTTTTATAAACTCAGAGATACATACTCTAGGTGAAAGAGTAAGCTTGTGGAGTAAAGGTTGAAGCATGTAGTCTTACCCAGACAGCTACTTGTACTTCTTCTTTTCTCAATGCTTGAGAATTGTCAGCCCAGCCAACTTTCTATTCTGGTTAAGGGAGGATTGCTTCTCTCCATTCCTAAATACTTCAGAACATTAGCTGGCAGCTGTCCCCTCCTCTTGTTATTTGGACTTAAATGGATTTATTTCCCTAGACCTTACTGTTTATGAAAGTGGCTTTCTTCCCTTACCCCTACTCTTTTAATTTCTGGGAGAAATGGAGCCTGCCTGGTTCTTAGATCTATCCACGTGTTTATCAGATTAATGAAAATTGAGATTTCTTTGCCGACATTCACTATTTCAATGTACACACACATCTCCTCTGCTTTAGTTTTGTACTACTTACCACCCAGGCAGTCTGAAGACCATGAGTATTTAGAAAACATATTCATCCACATATTAATCCACATGTTGTTCCACAACACTGTATGAAAAGTATCTGCATAGCTAAAACCTTTCCATATGTAATGCATAGATGTTAACGAGATAAGACAACACTGTTGCTTTAAAATTAAATACTGTCTTATAGCAGAGTAAAAAAAAAAATAAAATCCCATGGTCTTTACCTAGACAATGCACTAACTGAGAATGAATGCATTGTGTGGAATAAATAACACAAAGGCATCTTGATCACACATGGCTGGTGTTACATTAGGGTATTTTGCTAGAAGGTTTTTGAAGAAACAGGGCACATCAGTTTTCATGGCTGCATTTAGTACTTCAGGTAAGTTTAATGCAAATTAGATAGAAATTGGTGACACTAGACTAATAGCACTGTTTAGCCTGTAATACTCCGTACTTAATAATGACTCTGTGCTTAACGTTTTCGGAAGAAGCGTAAAAACAATTCGCTCCACAGGAGGCCTCACAGCTTTTCGTGTTTCCTGTTTTCCAAAAATGAATATTCAGACTAAGACAAATCAGGAAGTATAATGAAACAAGATAAGCATCTAATGCAAATTACTTCCAGTGAGAGATCACTCTGTCACAAAATAGCAGCTGCAGACAGTGTGTTCTTGAAAAAGTAATGGTGGTATATTTTAAGGACTCTGAAATTACAGCAGGTTGATGCATCTGTATAATCCAAACATAGGCAAATTTATATCAAATACCTTCTGTAAAGAAAGACTTATACAAGACTTGTCCCATAGCTCTTCTTCCAATCATCTTAGGTGGAAATTAAGGCCACCCAATCAAGTAGAACTGACCTTCATTTTATCAAGTGGGACTGCCAAAATGTCCAACTCCCATTACATCAATGTTATGCAGAAAGCCAAGAAATAACTCAATATTTTTTTCTGATAAAAATTGCATCAGGGATTGTAGTAATAAGTGGAGAACAGAAACATAGCCCACTTTGCCCCTCTACTTGATGATAATCTAGTTTCAAATAAAATGAACTTGTGAAGTATATCAACTCCTGTTGACTAGATGTCTAAGGCTCAAATATATATTCTGCATCTGCAGCGATAACAGCAGCACTCTTGGTCGCCTTTCCGGTTGTGATTTGTCCATACCAATGACAAACTTTTTTTAGCTGAGTGCACTGTGATTTCCTGTCAGTGTGAATTGATTCATTTTACCTTATTTTATCAAAGATTAAATCATGTCATTTCTATCTGTGGTTACAGGTGGTTGATTTGTGGTATATGTCTAACTGGTGAATACATATCATAAGATTGATTACGATAGCATTTCTGAGAGTGTAATGATAACTTCTTATGGCTTTCAACTCTGTCAATGTACCGGTGTCACGCTGTTCTGAAATGAAAGACAGTTTGGGATCTCATGTTATACATATCATACTATGCAGTTAAAGAATGTAGGCAGAGTAGCAATATTTGAAAGAACTGGGGGGAAATTTATTCATTATATTTGTCTAACAAAAACTGTCGAAGTATAGATATGTTTCACAACACCCTATAGAAAATAACCTATTCAAGATCTCACAGTGAATGGAGGTCTGTAATAGCAGAAAATGTGTAAACTGAAATCTGCATTTGAATGTTAATGCAATGTTAAAGATATGCAGGAGGTTTTAAGTATCTGAATTTTGAAAGGTCGGTTTCCATGTTGAGTTTGAGACTGTGGAGTGTGTCGGATTGCCTGCTACCATCTTTACAGATACACTGTGGTTCCACTTTTTAAAAGCAGTTAGTGATTTGAGTGCCCATATGAACACATTAGAACTAATCGGATTCTTCAAAACCTGCTAGCTATATGGCCTGTGTGGCTTTTTATATTGACAAAATAGCCCACTGATACCCTTAAAGCTGCTTAAAGCCTGTGTCAGCTGGCATTCAGAATCTAAGCAGAAAAAAGGAATAGATGAAATGAAAATTAAAAGATACTACAGAAATTCAGCAGCAATCTGGAAATCTCTCTCTAATATTTCTGGTCTCCATATTCCTCCTCCTCAAAGTGATGAAATATCTGGCATCCTTGACTTCTCCTTGACTATGTTATTTTTTTTTTTTGTATGCATTTCTTCTGAATAATCTGACCAAATCAGAAAAAAAGTGCTATGACTAGTGCAGAATTTGCCAGTGGTCCGAGTCATGGGATAAAAAGACAGTGCTCACTCCCAAGAAAGCATCTCTTTTGATGTCCTTCATCTCAGAACCCAACAGGCTAAACATAGATGTGCTTAGAAAAAATCTGAAAAGCTTCTCTTTCCTTCTAAAACTGATCAATCACAGAAAAGTCCATAAAATATAAATGGGCTGTAAATACCTGAGGATCTTCCTGCAATAAGTGAAGGCCCAATGGCCCAAAGTTATATTTCCTATTTTTTTTTTCGTATCTTTTTTTGGAGGACATGCAGATTTTAGCTTGTGGCAACAGCACGTCTTGTTGAAGCCACTGGACATACCTTCTGTTTTCCTTTCATTCCAAAGTGAATGAATCAACTGTCCTTCCTGCTTAATAATGGTAGTTAAAACCATGGAAGCTCCTCTCCGAAGACTGGAATAACATGGAAGGCCAGTAGCATCCTGACTTGTCTCAGAAACAGTGAGACCAGCAAGACCAGGGAAGTGATTGTCCCCCTGTACTTGTCACTTGTAACTGTGTAGTTTTCAATCAGTTGGAGTAGGCAGAGACTACAACAGAGCCACAAAGATAATAAACTTCTTGCCTTTCTCCCAGGGTCATGCAGTAGGAAGAACATTTTAAAGAGCATTGCGCTGAAAGCATTGGAATAGTGACAAGGGCATCTGACTCATGAAGTTTTGTACTCTGAGAGGTCTCTTCATGTCCCCTATAAGCAGCTAGTACTGCATCAACAGACAACTCAACTACCAAATCCATTTCTGACCAGCTCATGGCTCCAAATAACAGCAAACCATGTAGGCTAGCAACATGCTATTGTCTAAGATAATTTAAATGTAATGATCACATTTTTCCTTTGTGTTAACTGGGCCTTCCTATTTGTATAACAGTACTTCCAAGTACTGCTTAAAAGCCAGATAAGTTAATTAAGCTGTTCAAATAATGTGTACAATACTTTAAATTAAAAGCAGATTTGATTTGTCTTAACCACTGTACGAACGCATTAGGGACTGGATTGTGATATCCCTTGAAAATACAGTAGTCAGAAAATCGCCCTGACCATTAATTGAGTACTAATGGCAGGTATTACTATCTGGAATTAATTGCTGTTTGGTATATAAATATATATTTTAGATTCTAGCTGCTGCTCCAGCCAGTATGTAGATGTTCCCTTAATTTAATTGAAACCAGGTTTTTGAAGGAGAAGGGAATCAGTGAAATCCTTATGTTTTTACTGGGTATATTTAATCCTTGTAAGACAATTGAGAAATTGCTTATATCCTGAAAATAAGTAGCTATGATTTTTGTGGCAGTGTGTTTGTTCATCAAGTCACAAAAAAAACCCCACTATTTGAAAGTACTGACCTAACTTGCCTCTCACCTTAATAACAAAGACTTTCTGAGCCTGATGAAGGTGGGCTGTAGTGCCCACTTTGTAAAGGCTCATTTTGCATGAGAAAGCACTTGTTATTTCTGATGTGTAACTACATAGACCTTGTATTCCCAGAAACTGCAAGCCAAGGAGTTTCCAAAAAAAAAAAAAAATCACCATTTGACAGTTTATGTTACTTAGAAGTTACGTACAGTATCATATAGGAAGGTTGGGCAATAAGGACTGGAATAGGGACAATTACGTTGTTCCAGAGAGATCTGGGGTATGATGCTCAATTTCTAAGAAAAATTAAGCTCTAGTTGCTCAAGTTATTTATGATATGGCCCATGTGCGTTGCATCACATGCTCTCTCTGGGCATTATGGATTATAAATCTGTGCAACAGTGGTCTCTAAAATGGATGATGGTTGCAGTAGGAAGCAGAAAAAGAAGATAAGAGGGAATAGAGAAGGGAGTCAGACTTTACAAGAGGTTTTTTTGTTTATATGTTTTGTGAAAATAAGCTGAGTATCACATGCAGCAGAATGAAAGACCAGTTTTGTAAGTATCTGTGTGATCTTTCATGCATCTTTTAACGTCTTGGGTGTAATGTTTGCATATCTGCCTTTCCTACAGGTCCCTTCACTAGAATGCTGTAATTGCACCCTTGGGGACTGGCATTTGTAGCTCTCTCCAGAATCACTTCATTGAACACTCCTGTAACTTCAGTTGCTCTTTTCTAATTACTGATACTACTAGAAGCAGACCATGGGGGAACCCTCTGAATTTCAATCAAAGAGCTTGTCACTTCATAGCACACTTCTGGGTTTTTTGTGAAAAGAGATTGCAGGGAAATTGTGGTACAACTTTCCCTTAGTAAATGCAAACACATTTTTGGTCCTATTTTTACTGTTCAAGTTGCTAGGAAATTGAGTTCAGAGTACTGAGGACACAGTTCAGAAGTTTTGAACCCTAACATACCTGCTTTACTGAAGAAGAATAATGAAGCAAAATAGCCACAACTGCTGGAATAGTTTCACTCTATTGAATTGCATCAGCTTTAGACAACTAGATATGACCTGTAAAACAGAATGTTGTAAACAGCACAGCACAGCACAGCCCCTCTCTTTATCCTGCCTTCCCCTTTAAGTCTTTCTAGCTTAGAATTTAACACAAGCTACTGTCTCACCAATAAGAATGAATTTTGGTAATTGTGAGATGTCTAGACATCTGAGCTTCAACTCCAAGCTGAGTCTCACACATTTTTTTTTAATTCCTATTATCTACATCTAATGTGATCTATTCAGTTCACATAGCAGTTTGTTTCCAATTAAAATTAAGTTGTAAAAAGGTACAGCATAATTTGAAGTGGTTTTAGTAGTGATAGGAAAACTAGAGTCAATTCAAGCGTGGGTAGGGTTTATGGGATTGCAGGGTTTTAGGTTTTGGTATTGGTTTTTGTTCTCACACTCCTCTGTAATTCCTAATTTTGGACAGAACAGATGGGCTGAAATTCTCTCTTTCCCTTGTTTCCCTTCTGGGAGACACATTCTCAGGGACAGATTCACTGGTATAACTGAAAGAGGGAACAGGCCTGCTGCATTTCTGACCCACTGAGATAGAACAAGAAAGTGAACTTCTACATGGCTTTTTAGCCAAAGCAAACAATATATATTGTTGTTAGGAAAAAAAAAGGCGAATAGAAGTGTTTGCATACACGATGCTGTAACAGACTACTACAGCTGCTGTGAGGTCCACAGATTGCCCTGAGAGTAGCCCACTTAGAACATCTTTCAAGCCGTTTTCTAATTTGGGTTTTCAGACTCAAACTTCCACTAGTCTCCATCCCCGTTACTGCTTCCCATTTCAGGAACATGCCAGCAGTGGCTCAAGAGCCTTTTCTCTCTGACAGTCACCACATATTCTCACTCTCTCCAACATATTACTCTTAAAATATCTTTTTCTCCATCTTTGATATCTAATAGTTTTATTTATATCACCATATTTAGATCTGCTAGAATAAAAATGTTCAGAATACAATTTCCATTTTGATTTCACAAAGTGGAGTTATAGCTAGCTGGAAATACAAAGTTGTATATAGCAGGTTTTAGTGCCCATTGGCTTAAATGTAAATCTTGTACCATGCAAGGTCATTTCATTCCACAGGCAGGAGATTTAAGTTTCCATTACAAAATGTTTCATTTCTTCACATACTAAAAATGAAGTAGTTCACTCTGATCATCTCAGGACAGTAGGCTTTTAAATCTGATAACATGTTATTTAAACCTGAACAGTTAGAATGCACCACTTCTGCACAAATGAGATGACATAAGAGGTATTTTAGAAGGTGCAAGAAGTATCAGAGAGCCACTGCAGCTCTTTAGAGGCCCCAGACAGCCAGCCTAAGGAAAACCAAGCCCTCTCTACAGCAACATTTGAAAAAGCCAGACAGAAGTGTGTTTAAAAAAAAAAAAAAAAAAAGTAAAAAAAAGTACAGCTCTGGAAAATAAATTCTAGAAGAATAAAAGTGTAAAAATAAGCTTTTGTAATTCTCAAATTAAATAGCCTTAATGTACAGAAGAAATAAGGAATCTAAACTGAATTAGGGACATTCCAATACTGAGACTTCAAAGGGGTTTAATGATAACTAGGTAATCCCCTACAAATTATAATTCAGAATAACCTTTTTAAATACCTCTTTGTTGCTAAATATCATATGTGGGTGTTTCTATTACACATATAATATATTGGTCTTACCTGGAGTAAGTAAACTATATATTAACATAACTATTAATTTTATTATAGCTCATAATGACTTAGTTTTCCAACATAAAATGAGCAAGTGCTGGTTATTTTAGATATAATAATCCCAAGTCACTGTTAAGAGACACAAGCATTTAAGGCTTGCAAGCCCAAGCTAGGGCCATTATAGAAAACATGGAGTGATGGACAGTAGTGCTCTGCTGAGACTTTGGCAGGAGACTCAAAGTCACAGTAAAACCAACATCAGCCCATACATCAAGAGGCCTGGGCGCAAAAGACTTTTTCAGCTTTATGAGTCCAAAATTGATTTTTTAAATAAGTAGTTACACACACTATCAAAGTAGCTACAGCGGTGGCTAGTGTATGGGATTCAGACTGCGAGATTTCAGAGAATGCTTTACCTGACAGACGCTCAGTAGTGGCAGGTCAGCCTCACTGGAAAGAAGCCCTACGCTGCTTTGCCAAGAGAAATCAATTCATTATATTGATCTAACAAGTACCACTGCCAGCCTTGGCTATGGAGCTCGTGCTGGAGATGGAAAGTGCTGACCCACTAATGCTTACATTAGCGTGCTGCATGGCTGTGCCAGCATCTGCACACAAAATTTGTACTCCATGGCTGTGTGGACCAGCCAAAACTATCTGGGACATATTCTATTAGAGATAATACTGTTTCCACTCCAACAAGTGGTAACTCTATTGAGATTGGCTAATTCAATTTTCCCCATCTTATCAGATTTCTTTTTAATGAAACTGAACAATAGTTTCGTATGCTATGTTATTAGTTTTCCCAATGGTAGCAACAAGACTAACTCAGTTGAAAGCTGAACAACAGTGTTGTGCCAGTGTTGACTGTTTATCATCACCATGTGCCAATATTGCAAAGCTGCCTTAGTCCATTCCTTTTTGTTTATTTCCCATCCATGGGGATTCACAGCTTGGAGGTCATCTTCCTGCTCCATCTAGTCTGTGTATTAGCATGTACATGTGTCTAAGTACTAAACCCCTGAAGAGATCTGAAATTATCTGGGGTGTCACAGTGATAGAAGGATACTTCACACAGAAATGAGAAAAGTTTTGGTTTGCTTTATTTTTTATTTGAGAAGGAAAAGAAATTATAATCTTAGATGTTCATACTTAGAGTTCTCCTTAAATAAATATCTTGCAGCACAGAATATACAGGTTTTCGTCTGAGAGAAAACATCCAAATCCTCCTGTTGTGTTTATCAACTCAAAATCCTTTCATCAATTAACCTCCAGAGGTGCTCAAAAAAAGTTGCTATTCCTTCAGTTAGGTTCCTGCTGCTTCAGCTGATTTATCACATTACAAAGACCTACACTGTGTTGGTGTTTGCGGGGAAATTGCATTGAGAAGGCAGATTCATTTGCATGATTCTTGCTGAGATTTTTTTGTAGCTTGCTTTACCTTTAGAAAAATGTTTTGTTTGATCCATGTATTTAGTGGTGGTGAGAAAAGCACAGTCAGCCTCTGCACACTGAACCCTGTAGCACATTAATTCAGAGAAAAGGCCCAGAACACACAAAACAATCCCTTTGCCTCAGCTCCCAAATGTCTCAACTCACTTTGGTGTGGCAGAGGCCTTGATTCAAAGCCAGGTCTACTTCAGAACTCCTTGTCTGCTCATCTTCATTGGCAGACCCACACACAATGTTGTCCAAATCCAGGATGAGTTCATGTCACAGAAGTCATTGAAGACAGCATAGATTGTCCCTCCCTGGCTCCCTCCCCCAGCATCAGGGTATAAATCAAGGATTAATACAAAAGCCTCCAGCTTCAACTGTCAGACAAACCTTGTCCTCCTAAGTTACTTCCTGGCCTTCAGGTACGACCTGGTTCACATCCTTACCCCCATATCCTGAACAAATACTATGCTTCCAAGCCCCCACAAAATGCTTTGCTATGAATCCTTGTTTGTAGACAAGCCTAACCATACAGCTCTGGCTAGACTTTCTCAACAGGCTGCTGAGATGCTTGGCTGAGGAGCAGTAGTAAATATTGCAGAGTATGTTCCTTTTCTCCACCACCTGCCTCATCTGTTGTAAAGACTGCATCGAACAAAGCTATCTGCTGATGCTGCCTTCAGTAGAACTATTGCTCCCAGAGCCAAATACACACAATGGCCACAATGGTTAAGGGTCAGGTGAAGTGCTTACTTTTACAATTGCTAGCAGGTAATAGCTGAAAATCTGGTCAAAACCACTTAGTCCTGACAAGTCCTCCCTGTCTTAAGGCATTGTTGTCTAAAATGTTATGGTTAAACCCCATCATTTCCACAACTGGGAAAACCGGAAGGCTAGTTAGGCTAGTTAGGCCAATGATGACCATTTCATCAGTACATTTAAAAGCCTCAAAATATGATCACTTCTTTACACACAGTGCCAGCAACTGCAATGCTTTCATGTTGGCTGCCAGCATGTCAAAGGCAGCTAGGCAAATGCGACAGCAGTCTAAAGATAAATGGTTAAATGATCTCAGTTTTCTTATCCAAATAAAGTAATAAGGCAGCATCTACATTGTATGGGATAGAGAAGAATCTGGTTAAGGCAGCCATTGCAGCTACCCTGGTGTCTGGTTTCATTTTGTTTGCATAGCTTTTCAACAACTGAAGAACAATGTGCTGGGAACAGCTCCAACGTATCCAAAACTTCTGTGAGACAAGAACTGCTGTTCATGACTAAACCAGACTGAATTCCATCACACTCAGATTACAAGGAACAACAGCAGCAATCACAGATCCTTTTTGAGCTCAGTGTCTGTTTGGTTTTAAAGCATTTATTAAAACAATTATTCTTGCCCTGGTTAGCAGTAGTAACCGCAGCACCAGTGGTCTTGCGCAGCTGGAGCACCCTGCCTGCTGCAGGAGCAAGAGGAAACACCTGGCTTTTGAATCAACTGTCATGGAAATGGCTGGGGGTTAGCATTATCCTCATGTGCTTCCAGGAACACCTTCTGCACCACCTGCAATGCTAGAAGTTACAAGAGTTGCTCTGTTGCTTCCACAATGATTTGCAACACCCAGGTACCATACAACTCAAACAGAGCACGGCAACACACATCTTCCACAGAGCAACAGGGCTCCCTGAGAAGTAATTCAGCTTAATGCTGATTGGAAGTATACCTCTACTCTCATAAAGAACAATATTCTAATTTCACCTTGGAGCTGAAATCACCTGCTGTACTTATCCTTGTTCTCCCCATCCAGAAAAGTATTGAGGACTCTAAACTCTGTTAGATCTTGGCAACACACACTTTTCCCCCCTCGCCTCCCCAAGACTAACATTATTCTACAAATAAACAAACTAAGCAATTACAACAGGAATACTAAGGCATTCAGCAAATGTTCAATATTAGAGGTACTTAAATATTTACTCCTGAAGCTAGACTGGAGCTCACAGTGTGTATTTTAAAAAAAATATAATTATTTGCATTACAAAAGCACCTGGGAACCTAGCCACAAATAGGACCCTATACAAACACTGAGCAAAAAAGTCTCTGAAAAGCTTTTATGCTAAAAACTACTGAGCAGTAATTTCAACTACTTATTTCCTTTCCAAGGCTGAGCTCCTAGGGTTCAGCTGAAGAGACAGTAAATATAGTCTTACTCTGAGAACTCTGTACACAAATTAAAAGCACAAGGAGTCTCTGCATCGCTGGCCAGCTCTTACCTATCATAATTCCTCATTGTTTCATATGAAACAGCAAAGCAGAGACCATTTGTAGTGTTCTTTTGGCAAATAAATTGCAATCATAACGCTGTGTCTATATTTTATATATATCTAAAAAAAACTTCGTTTAGGAATTTCAACACTAGATCAATTTTATTTTTTTTTAACCTCTTTAGTTCTAAAGATGGTATGAACTGGTATGTTTTGCGATAGAGCATGTTGCAACATTGTGTTTACTTACAAAACACTCTAGGTCACGCTGGTGATTAACCATTCTTCGTTACCTCTGAATAATAATTAAACCCAAATATGCTATATACTAGAGAGAGGGACATACACGAAGGTAAAGCATGAAGATAGGGTTGGGGGCACAGACAGCAGTAAATCATGCAAGTTTCAGTTTATGCTGGATTAGGAAAAAAAAACAACGATAATAGAGATAACAGGTTGGAAATGTAAAAAACACTTATACGAAATAAATCTCAAGATGCGTGTGCACTGTCTTTCCATAATTGTGTAGATCATTTAAAAATATAAATACAAAAATGTATCCCAGCTTCTGCAGATCTAAAGAAACAACTTGTGACCAATAAATCAGAAAGCTGGGTATCTTCTGCTTACTATCTTAGTCTGCCAAACAATTATGCAATGAAATGTTCTAATTGCACTTTGATTTTAATGTTGAAATATATTTCTATGATTTCAGTGGATCTTTACAACACCATTTAATATTTGCCAATGAAGCAAATGAGCTGCAAGTAACATTCACAGATGGTTCATGTTTTCCATTAACTCCACAAGCTAAGATTTTCTTTGTTTACAAAAAGAAAAAAAGAAAAAAAAATGCTTTGGAAAAATACCATGAACAGGAGGCTTCCCCAGATCAGTAAGCAGCAGTCTGAATGCCTTAACACCTACAGGCTGATGCTCATCACTAACATAACACACATTTTTCTTAAGGGGTAAACAAAACCTTGGTCAGGTGAGGAGGTTTATAAGAAACACATGCTACTTTCTAAGCCTGAAATTTGGAGTGCAACTGGATTACGTGTAGGTTAATGAACCAGAGCACTTCAGAGTAACCTGCTAAGGGAGAGACAAAGCTAGTTTCCCACATGATCATGCCATCTTTGGGATTTGCTCCTACAATCTGCTCAAGATTAGGGAAGCATTTCTCCAAGGGTTGTCTGTTTCTGTTTTTATAAGAATAATTATATCAGCATAAATCCAGATTTGCCAACTCAGAAATGCTGTAAAAGAAAGGTTTCAAAGAAAGACACCTGTCTTGATCTTTCTCCAATTAGTTTCTACTACTTTTATTTTTTTTTTATTTATACAGCAAGGTTTCAGTGCTTCAGTATTTGAAGTGGCATCATTCTGACATACTAACCAGTTTAAATTATATTGACCCAGGGTTCCCGCAGCAGCTGTTGATTGATCACAGTGTGAATTGAGCAGAAAAGGAGAAGAAAGGTCAACACAATGATGGTCTTTAAAGCTGTACTTTTGTTCCAGTGCCTCCCCTATATGGCAATGCATTCTCCAGCCCCTTTTTATAGTGCTATTAAAAAGTGGCAAAATACACAGAAATGCAAATACAACTTTCTTATGTGAGAGAGAAAAGTTGAAGAACACTAACAAAACTGCATGTATGTTGTGTTAATGTCTGACTGTCAAGAAGTCAGCAGTACTGACCTGCTCAGTTTTACAGCTTATGCTCCAGTATTAACACAATGCAGGGAATTAATGCTTTTTTTGTGTCATCCAACTTCCTATTTTTGTCCCAAATATATAAAAAAAGGCCAGGGGGAGAGGAAGCAGATTTGATGCATGCACATTTTCAGGGAAGGGCAGGATAAAGTCTTACTGCCAAACTGAGAGCGCTGGACTTCCATTCCAGTGTGGGGAACCTGCCCTTCTGCTGTGGGGCTCCAAAGTTATGCGTTAAAAAGTCATTCTTAGTAGCTCGCTCACTTTGAAGCAATAGCTATATACAAGCAGAACCAACAGTTCTGCATCAGAGAACACTTAAGCTGTAGTATAACAAGCGAGAACATCATGATGGTTGTTTACCACTAATGCAAACTGCTGTTGAAGTGCTGTATTGCTGAACATTCATTCTGGTTGGGTAAGTTCCCTCTACATTTGATTAAAGTTACTGGTCACCAATTAAGCTTCCTTACAGAAAACTGAAGCCTTTTTTCATTTGATAATGCCTTATTTTTTGGCTAGAAGTTATTGTATTTTTCAACATTATTTATGTTTGAAGTTGTCACTGACATCTTATGCAAAAGAAAGAAAATAAAAGGTAACTGCTTCTGGATCACAGGAACTAATTTCCTGTTTGCAAAAGCTCTGATTCCAGTATGCAAACTCCCAGTTTCTGCAGAGTAAGCCTAATTTGGGGGATGTATAAGAATTAGGCAGCACAAGTGCAGCATGTTCAGCCAATACCTTGTGGAATTAAACCTGTGTAGGTACACATGCTTTCTGAAAGCACCAGGCTCACAACAACTGTCTTAAGAGCACAATGGCCCTAACCTAGCTCCTGTACTTTTAAAGTACTTAGACTTCACCCCAGAAAGATTTCTGAAACAAAAGGTGGACATAAACCCTCAAATGCCGACATTCCTAAACACAGAAGCAGCATAAATTTTGCACAGTTTTTCTCCACTGTATTTCAGTATTTGTGCAGATACTCCTTCTGTTCAAACGAAACACGTGCAATGAAACCACAAAACTTCATTAAGAAATATTGGTTCCTGAAGTATTGCATCACTTCAGACAATTGAAAATCACAGCAACTCAGAGATTGTCTATTATTTTTCTTCCTAAACACTGTATGAAGAACTGTGAAGACACACTGCCTGATGATCATACAGTTTGTTCCCAAATCATTCTTGAGGCACAGTAACTTAGAGGCCTATTTTCATGCTGTGTTGATAGGCCTATCTGAATATGAGGCACTTATTTACACTGTGATGCCTTACACAGAAAGTATATATTTGTGTTGATTGCATCATGTTTCCCATCCATTCTTCCTGTATCTGTTGCCTATAAGTGATGATCACCTTCCATCAACAGAGAAAGAGGCTATGATTAGTGAGGACCAGCAAAGAAGAGAGTGAGCCTCTTCTGGAGCACACTTATGGCCAGATTCTTAGCCTGTAGCCTAACGTTTCTGTAGAAAATGCCTTCTTTAATATAATATAGACATCCTTTCTACTTCTGTTGTTAGCATTACTTTCAGTAATGGTGACTAGGTATAAACTGAAAGACACAGACATTAGAGGACAAACCCCAGCTGCTACTACTGAATTAGAAAGGACAGAGCAAGCAGACTGGCAGTTTGGAGGGATTTTTCAAGCCTTTTAATCTATTGGGGGTGCATGTATGCACATGCACACATGTGCTCCCCTTTCTTCTGAGGGCAGCAGCTCCTCTATGGGTATTTGCAAGCTTGCACCTCTGCTGCTGGCTGTAGGAGTGCGCTTCACAAATTAGGAGCTTTTTTCCTAATACAGGGACGCAGATGACCTTCTTTAATGCCCCCTTCTCCCTCTGAGTTCATAGCTTTTTGGGGTTGACCTCACTGCCCTCTTAAACAACTTTAGTGGAGTCCGCTTAATTGGTACCTCCCAGTGAAAGCACAAAAAGCCAATTAAGTGACATGCTCCAGTTTATGTGGGCTCTTGAGCCAAAGTAGCACTTTCAATTTCTAACATGGAAGTGTGAGTTATTAAGTGACTAAAACTACTTGGGTATAGCACTATTTTAATAACAGACATATTGCAAGAGACAGATATTAAGAGCCAGGTTAAGTGCTGGTTGCCTGTCTAGTACGGCAGCTCTGCTGTACTGCTAGGGAAGGACCAGCACAAACAACAAAACCTCTTCATTGCAGCTGATCCAAGCAGATATCCTCTGACAGGGTCTCATGCCTGGGCACAGCGAACAGCAGAGCTGCATGAGGCACAGATACCACATACCCCTCAAATCCTACTTAAATCCTGGGTAGGAGTTTGCTTTGTGCCCTGTGCTCCTTCACCTCTGCTCAGGGATATGCTGCAGCATTGTGCTTTACTGGCAGCTAACAATGTATAAACAGACCACGTATTTTTAAGTCCTAAAGGTATATCTACAGCCTCATATGCCCTTTTTCCAACTATTCTTGGAAATTCACAAACACTGTTTGCATTTATCTTCTAATTTATATAAGTCTTACACACCAGTAATGTTAAGTAAATTGCTTAAAACCCAACAATCCTCAGTTATTGCAGCTACCTCAGCTAAACACCTTCTTTATTTCTCACCTAGATTAACTTTCCTCAGCCCATAGCCTTCCTGTTCCCTGTCTCACAACCCTTTTCCCTCTTTCTCCAGACAAATCTGTCATATTTCATGATACCCGCTCTTCTCAAAGTGCTCCTGCGCCAGCGCCGGCTGTCCCCTTTGCAGCAGCGTGACCTGAGCCACCTCCAGACCCCACCCAGATGCTCTCTCACTCCCCAGATTTTTTTAACTTGCCTCTACAGTGGTGGAAAAGTAAAACAAACACAGGGCTGTTTGCACTAAGCAGCACTCACCCATGCCTTTGTTTTCTTAGGTACAGGTCTCTTCACAGGACTAATGTTTTTCTCCCAAAAAAGAAAAAAGCATCCTGAGTCCAACAGTTTCCTCAGGCCTGAGAAGTGGCCTTACAACCACTGCACTGCTCACAGGAGCAGAAACACTAAACGCACCAGGAAATCCTCCCCTTAAAGCCCTGTTCCTCAGAAGCAGCTTTGCATCTTTAGGAGATCCACCCTGGAAAGCACCTAGGAGTTGGAAACAGGTGTAGCTACTTTCAGGTTTTGTCTTACTGCCTGGGCAATAGCAAAATGTCCACAGTTAAGGGAGGAAAAACTAAAAGCAAATGCCAGGAAAAAAGAGAAAATACAAGAGTGCTTGAAAAATGCTTATTTTACTATTTTAAAATAATCGGGGAAAAAACCTCCTTTGCATGTACCATAAGCCCAATTCCAGTAAAAGACAGTGTCCAGGTGTTTCAATGTATATCATTACAAGTGTATCCATTGAGCTGGATAGGTAAAGGAATTCTCGGATTTACTGCCACTGTAAAATAAAATAAAATAAAATAAAATAAAATAAAATAAAATAAAATAAAATAAAATAAAATAAAATAAAATAATAAAGGCAGCTTATTCTGCCTGAGTGATCGTCTGTGACTACAAACAGTTTTGGCTGTTGCATTTTACATGAATATGTCAGTGTTTTTACCATATAACTAAAGAGCATGCCCAATATGTGAGACACACTAAAACAAAGCATATATACACAACAGCTCCTCGAGTACTGAGGACTTGGCTGAAGAGCTTTTGAGTTTTAAGGAATATACTTTTCTATAAAGCAGCTGCAGAAAATCAGCTGATGACCTGCTTCTGATATACAGTGCTGTATTACCCAGCATCATTTAAAGCACCACACAATTGAAATAAGGAAGTGGGGGACAGGAGTGTATGATAATGCCTATGACTGAGCCAGACAAACCACACAAGAATTATTTTTTTTATTTTGCTAATGCTAAGCCTGTTTAAAAACCAAAATAAATCCAAGCCTCCCGGCTTCGAAGGTTGAATTTTTAGTTTAAAGCAGTGAAATGTTCTATTTCTGGGCTGCCTTTACAATAGCAGTTACTGAACCAGAGTTTCTCGGGGGAAAATTTCTTTTGTAGTGCACATGGACTTGGAAACAGCATACAGGTGGTACTTCTGCAAACACCCAAGAGCTACAATTTCTGTTAGCAAGACCTCACTCTATTTAGCAGGCTGGGCCATGATTTGTGCATGTGCAGGATGGCAAGAATTAAAGTTTCTTAATTTATAAATTTCATTTTAGGCCTTCTTACAAGAAAAGATGTTTTTACCTTTTATTTCAGAGGTAGGGAGAGGACATCTTTGTTGACCCTTCTTTATAGTGTAAGTGTGGTAGACGGCGGAAGAACCTCTGTTACTTTTTTAGATCTTGAAACATTGCTGGTGCAAGTGGATTTGCAAAAGCTTGGGAAAACGTAGTGACATTCAAACAGGCAAATACAAGTTTGCTTTTCCTGCGCTATAATAGCAAGGGACATTTTTATGCAAGAGTTAACAGTGATATTTTAATATTTTGTATACTGTATACTGTAAATGCCATTAAGGTAGGTTGGTATAAGAGAAGAATATGTACTCCTGGAGCTGTTGGCTGTGTTGATGCAGTTACTGCAGGCCTAATCCTGCTGCTTCTCCATCAACAGCATAAACTTGCTTTCTAATATTGTGCAAGACTGTCTCAGCACAGAGAGAGAAGCTGCTCTATGTCTCCTCCAAGAAGAAAACTGTAGCATGCCTATTTGACAATATTGGTAAAAAAAAAAAAAAGTTGGTACTTTTGACTGGTATTGTTTTAAATGGCCTGTACCCAAGGGAGCCAGCAGCGTGGAAGCTAAATCGCCCTCATTGGAAATGACAACATTAGGTGTACTGAGCTGTACTTATCTGAAGTCAATGGCCAAACAAATCCAGATTTGTTAAAGTGGGAGACTACCTAGATATGCCAGGTCCTATACGCAAAGAATCACAGCTAAATATCACAGAAACTGTGTAAAATGTATTTTGCTGACTCCTTGGCCCTTACTGTTAGACTCAATCCAGTGTGGGGCGGGGAGAAGAGCCCGGTATCCATATTTGAGGCAAGTGAATGAAAAGCAATGCCACTTTCATAGCCAGGAATTTTGTTACTTATGTATTAAAACCAGCTTAGACCAGACAAGAAGAACTGTTCAATCTGAATTCTTACTAAATTAGGTGCTTAAGAAGTACAGGGAAAGCAACATGGTAGGAGACCCAGATTCAAGCCTGTGATTCCCCTATAGCCTCATTTTTTAATTTTTCATATTTAAAGTACTTAATTAATCTATACAGAGTTTTTAATACAATACAGTTGATTAACGCTAGTAATTTCAGTGCCTTTTTAATATAACAAATCTCTTCTGAGAAATATTCCCAGTTAATGATCTGTGTCATTTTTTAAAGTTTGCCTTCTGACTAATTTTAGTGGAAATATCATTAAATTCTTCATTATACTTATTTATAGCAAGAACTGAATTGGGTTTTAGATGTGATGATTTTGCCATAATAAAGACCTACAGCTCTCAAAACACACTGTTCTGTCTGCTTTTTGAGCTTTAATATGAAGTTTTGGAACTAAGAGTAGCTTCAAAATAAAAAGATGGGGAGGATGAGAGGTTTCAGTGCCACTTTGCGGCCAGCTGAGCTTCGCAGGAAGATGCCTTGAGGTGCTGGTCCACAGTGCCTCTCTCCACACCTCTGCAAAATCTCCTGCCCTTCCCAGCACTCTCCCGCAGCTCATTTCAGTCCTTGTACTGCAGCATCCCACTCCCCACGAGTATCAGTACCATCGTGTTGAGGCTGAGCTGTGGATCTCTGGCAGTGACAGGATGGAGACAAGAAAGTCACCCCTTCTATGGGGTGAGCAGGTGTGCAGGCATTTCTCTGTCCTTTCCCCACAGCCAAACCATTAAATGTCTCTTCTCTCCTTTTCTGTTTCACATGCAGGGATACGTTTGCTGTGTCCTGTCTCATTAACCAGTGGAGAAGGGTCATTTCTCCAGCATGTCTCATCCACCCTATGTAGGGCTGACTGGCACAGGACATCCCAAAGTGCTTCAAAGTGCAGATTAAGAATCACACCCCACTGACACCCCAGGCAAAGAGCACAGTGAGTTTGGCTGTTGCCCATGTAAAGATATTGCCTGGACCCCCCACTTTTTCTGGAGGACTGAAATAACAGCTGATTTGAGAGCAAAGGGGTAGGCAATCATGTGGAACTTTTATCAGCTACCTATCTCGTAACCTGAGGAATTTTTATCTTTACATTTGGCTCAGAAACAAGGCAAAAATATCCATATTTCAACCATATATTTTTATAACAACACTGCTTTGATCAAGTCTCCTATAAATAAACATGATGTAAATACTGGTCTCTGTTTTTTAGCAGAAGTGCTGTGGGGTTTTTAATTTCTGTACACAGAGTATTTTCTTCTGAGTGAAGCAAACCCAGGTATAAGTGGGTGGTTGTGCCACAAGGCCAAGGATGAATGCAGCACAGGCAATGGCAATGGCAGGTGGCAGTGCCAGGAGCACCGTCATGTGAGCTCCACCAAAACAGACAATGCCTTGACCTTGGTGATAGGAACCTTAATGCATTTTACCCATGTCTCTAGTCCTTCAGGGTCCCACAGCTTTTCCTGAAGGAGGGCAGAGGAGAGACATTCTGCACTGTCAGCTGCCATGTGGGATGCAGGTTGGCACCCATGCTTCCCCTCCCCATGCCAGGGAAGACATCCATGTCCCCAGGCATCACCTGCCTTGGCTTGCTCTACATTTCATTCAAGGGCCCTCCTCCTCTCACTGTTTACTTCTGATTTTTCGTTCCTGGCCTCTTTTTCAAGGCTCAGGGAACTCCTCCTGATGGGAAGCTGGGCACAGAGGGTAGGATGGGTTGCTCAGGTTCAGCTTAAAACCACTGTAGATCTGCTTAATGTGCCAGCTTCGCCTCCCTCACCTAGCACAGGCCAAACCTGAGAGGTCTTGCACCCTATGTTAAGGAAACTACATTGTAAATGGAGAGTAAGCTGGGCCAGAGTTTGAAAGACATCAGGAATTTCTGACAAAGAGACAGTGCACTGTGCCTATGCACAGGCAAGCATGAGCCCAACTGTGTGGCAAATGTAGCTGTGGTGTCTGGTGTGAACGTACACCATAACCAGACGCAAGATGCATTTCTTCATGCGTAAAATATTAAGCATATTTATGCATCTTCCTTTACTTATTTTCACTCTACTGGACATAGCATGATGTTTTCCTCATCATTGTATTGGACCTTGAATTAAGGGAAGTTCCTTATGAGGGGGTGAGGGTTTGGTTGGTTGGTTTCTTTTAATTGCTACTTTTAAATTCTACTGAAACAACAAGTAAACAAATAAAAAATTCATTAGAGAGAGGCAGCTCAACTTAGATGAAAGTTTTATAGCATATAGCTCTGCTTTCAAAAGCAGAAAATCCAGTCACCGGGTCATTAGCACAGCATGCAGCACCGCAGAAATGAGGAACATTAGAACTTGAGTCGTTTGCAAGATTTACTAATATTTCAGTGTCTTAACAGCAATGTTTCAGCCTAAAAGCTTCCCAAAAGGCACTTAAACATTTAAAATACCAGATCCAAATGGCTATGGATGCATTTACTCATTACAAGCATATTTAAAACAATGCATTTGGGCTGGCTTGTGACGACTTTGGGGCTACTGTGGGAAGGCAGGGTGATGGCATGAGGAATACTCATTCCTTATTTTGCCCCTTTGCAAGGGCAGTCAGAGCATATTTGCTCTTGAGCATGTGTGGAATGACTACTACAGTGCCAGAGGTGCTCGTGGGAGTCGTTGCATGTACAGATTACATTTTAGTGTTTGACTGTGAAGATTCCCCTGAAGAAGCTAACTCTGATTATGATCCTAGCTTGATAGCTTTGCTTCTTTGAACACGTCAAGTTAATTTCATGCTGAATAAGGAAAAAACTTATGCCTGTCACAGTGCTGTATATCAGTCAGGGGCTAAGAACAAAGGCTGTAAAACCCAACTGACTAGGTTTGCCACATGGCTTGGCTACAAAAAGTGAAATACAAGTGCCTTTGTGCTTTTCACAGCCCAGATGAACTTCCCTTTGGAAGAGGAGGTGGCTACAGCGTGGTCTCCATTACCATGTCAAATAGCTTTGTTCTTCAGCACTGGTCAAGAGACTCTGAGTAGAATGGCTCCACAAGTGTGTTCAGGGCTGCTCCTCTGCACATCTGTTCCCTTTTCCCAGGTCTCTCTTGAAAGATAGCCATTGAAGTTAGCTAAAAATGAGCACAAAGGGACTCTTCCCTTTAAAAATCAGGTTAATATACTGCAAGTGCATGAATTTGGGGATTTTTTTTTTTTTTGTTTTCTATTTATTTGGTTGGTTTTTTTTTTTTTTGTTTTTGGTTTTGTTTGTTTGTTTGTTTTGGGGGGTTGTTTGGGGTTTTTGGTTTTGTTTTTGTTTTGTTTTTTGTTTTGTTTTTTTCGCAGCTCCAGTCACATACCACTTTTTAAATCTTTACTTGCTGTTTGATCTTCTCAGTTTCCTCCAGTTTAATATTAGGAATTATAAAAAAAAAATAAATCTTTCAAGGGAAAAACAACCAAAAAAACCCCACTGTGTTTGTTATTTAAGCAAACTGCTTCTCGTGGATCAAGGTCTCAGAAAACCTTCATAAGCTGCACTGTAGGAATGCAGTTACTACCAAAACCAGTGCAATCACAGTTGCTATCTTTTAGAAGTAATCTTTAAAATGTTTGTAATACTTCCAGTAAAGCCATCTCAGTTACAAGCAGCTCCACATATAAGAAGTCCCAGAGGTTTTGCAGATGCCCATCATAAGAAACTTCCCACACTTCTGCATGGCCCATCTTGAGGCTTTTTCAAGTTTAAATTAAAGTTTCTGAAAGACCAGTGGCCAGTTGTAAATGAGCATGGCACAGAACACTTCATTAATAGTAAAAGGTCTTTAGCATTGTTTTCTATTATCATTTAACACATGCTTCTTTTATCGTTTTGAAAGGAATGAGTGTCCTATGGTCATGTTACAAGCTACTGGTGTTTTTTCTGTTTAGGAGAAGATAATTGTAAGTGACTTGAAGAGCTAAGCCCCTAAACTTCCTGACGAGACCATTGGTTTCTTTCTCCTATGTAAATCATTGTCTTTTTTCCTCCCCATTATCATCAGATTTACAGAAGAGTTGCTTTGCTTTCACAGTTCTGATTCAAGGAAAATTCAGTTTTCAATTACCCTACATAATATCCCCAGTCTGGGATATTATACAAAATGTTCTGGAAAGAATGAGGACAAAAAAAAAAAAAAAATCATTAATTTCGCCTGTATGTATTGAGGAATGCAACTTAGATGGAGAAAAGCCTCAACTCTGTGTTTTCTTCAAGGTCAAATTTACCTTTGAAGGCTGAAAGAGAAATCCTGTATGCAGATATCTGGGAGAAGAGAGTGAGTCACCCTCCATTCCCGATTGCACAGAAGGTCTAATCAAAGACTGGCACCAGTGATATGAGAGGAATAGCTATAATCACTTTGGGCTGGACTATGCCTTACTAATTTACCAAGACAGCTTGCAAAGAATTGCCAGGACTCTCTTCATGGTTCAGCAGTTGTGACTGTGGCCTTACATCCAGAAAAGACAAAGGTGCCAGGCTGTGCTGAAGCCCCTACAGGTATTCAGCCCATGCAGACCATGCCTACATACTACATTGCTAAGGAAGTGGTGTCACTCATCTGTATTGCACGGCATAGCTTGGCGTTCCTATCTCAGGCACCACATGGTGATGTCTTGATCATGATATGGTTGTGTTTGTGTGGTTTATATAATGTATTTGTTATTTGATTGTGTTAGCTATTTAATACATTACTATTCTCTCTAAGCAATGATCCATCAGCCAGAGGCTTCATTTCCACCCTATTCTGGTGCATGTCCCCCATGTAACCCAGGGGAAGGCTGGAGCAATTCTAGGGTGGGTTTAATTGGTACTAATCTGCAGCTTCCCAGAGCCCATTTGCCGTAAGAACTGACTCCCCTCCTGTCGAGTGCCTACAAAGGGGAGAAGAAGAAGGAGGAGGAGGGGTGGAAAGAAGAAGAGCTGTGGATTCTTCTGCTTTGGTGGAGCTTTCAGCCAAAAAAGTAAATACTTTCAGTGACTTCAAACCCCTTCTTTTTAGCAATGATGCTACAAAGTGTTTGCTTGATGGCTCCTTAGGCCAATGAATACAAATGTCAAGGACCAAAATAATACTAGAATACGACACTTGAAAAGTACACACAGCTGACCCAAACCAGCCTTTTACTTGGCTCATTCTAAAACCCTGAAATTCTAGCTTCCTAGTAAAAAATTTTACCTCTAATTTTGAAAAATGTGTCAATTTGCTTTTAGACATCCATTCCTGAGTCTACAGAAAGCAAGTCACCTTAGATAATTATATGCTCTGGGCTGAGCCCTGCAAATAAACACACACAGAGAAAATCAAAATTAAGCCATTGTCTCTTCTGTGGTTAAAATAAATACACTATTGATATTGTTGCATATTTGTGCTTCCACAAAAGATAACAGGAAAGTTTCTCTTTCAGTGCTGTCTGGTTTTCTGCAGAATGATCACAAGCACCAGAGATCTCATGACTATTCCTTTTTGCAGCCTTATTTAAAATTCCTAGGGCCTGCTCACTCTGCTCACTCAGCAAACCATCTTCCTGATTGTTAAGTTCCCTCTGCAAACATGCATAACTACCAACAGATTTTCTCTTTTTCTTCTTTTTTTCTCTCTTTAAATCTACTTCTGGCAATGAGTATAAAGAAAGTGATCCAGATTACCTGGGTAACAGCACAGTATATCATCTACCTTTTGCAGTACCGCTTCTTGTCCACTGAAGAAGAGGAAAGATGAGTTTTGGCATAAAACTGGCAAAGTTAGTGTGTGTGCATTCTTTTACAACATTGATACGGGGGCAGGTGATACTCATGCAAAAAGCCACAGTAAGGCTCAGCATCATAGTTTTTTTGGTGCATGACAAAGAGCAGTAAGCTGCTAAAGCTAGTTGACAAGAGGTAACTGTGTCCTTTCTGATTTTAACAAGGGAAAGAAACCGCACACTCTAAAAATAATTGGCAATTTTTTGTGTGGTGTAGAATTTAGTCACTCTTATGTGCAATGAAATGGTTGCTTTTCACAAAACTATAAAAAGATGCAACATGTAAGGTTTAGAAAATTTCAAGCAAAATATATTTATTAACAGGTGCTTCTACTAACTCTAACAGTGGCTATTGCAGTAGAAAATACTATTCAGATTTTTAAATCTTCACATTTAAGTGAATATATCTATGTAAATAGTCTAGCAGTCTATCAAATCTTTATAAAATACAATTCACATGGAATGCTCTGGTAATTATCAAGTTAAGGTCTTAATTTCTCTTTCATCTAATTTGTAAACAAAAAATTACCTGTTCCACGTTGTCTCTTTTAATCATGAGCAGAATGAAGTTTCAGTTCAAGAATTAAATTAGAATGGATAAGAACTTTCAGATTTGTGGGAAAAGTGCAGAAAAAAGAACTAAAAACTATTACTTGTCAAAGGCAAATGTGTCTACCAAAATTGGACCATAACTCCTTAGGTGACTTAATTCTGTTAAAATCCTGAGTGTGATTTGTACAAAACAACTTGAAAACACCTGAAGATTCACATTAAAATACGGCAACCAATTTGGGGAGCTTTGTGTAATCCTATCTGTAGCTTGTTGTGTGATGGAAATATTCTGAAGATCTCCCACTATCTTTGGGCAGACCAATGCTAACCATGATATCTGATGGTATTTAATTCCTTCTGATCTTCAGCAAGGATAAGATACTTGATTTTCACTTTCACAAATCTCCAGTTGTCTTATAATAATTTTACTGGGGATTTGCTTCTTAGAGTGTTCCAACAATGACACAGTATTTTCCTGTCCCAAATCCTATGATGGGCTTAACACAGGTATAAAATTCTGCACAGTGGTGCCAGGATCAGGCTGACTAAATGACAAAGAGATGGACGACTGAATGAGAGCACAAATTCACATGTATCTCCCTTATTTTGGCACTGGGCAAAAAGATTTCTCTACTGACTTCCCCTTCAACCTGCTGAGAATAAAGCTATAAAATATTATCAAAAAGTAGGCCATATAGCTCTGCTTATCATATTTATATTGACACTTCTCATTTTCCAAAAGTAAGAGATTTCAGAGTGGATTCAGAGTGCATTCAGAGTGGATGAATGGTGGTACAGCATACTATGGTGATGGCTGCTTTCCTCTTCATCTTAGTGCACAAATTATGTCCTTGTGTACTTAGGGATATAGATATTCTTGTTGTAGGAAACGGGACAAAGTTGGCTGAATACAAGGGGAAATGTCTAATTTTTATAGCACAGCCTAATAGTGGGTCATGTTAAAAAAAAGGAAAAAAGACATCTATCATATCTAGAGACATCCCAATAGGAATTTCTCATCTTTCCAGCAGAATTTACTAACTTCAGCAAAATGCATATTTCTCTCTCTCTTCTCAGTATATGAGAACTTACCAATAAAAGCTGCTTTTCAGCTTCCCAGTTAAACTATATTTTCGTCTCTTGCTTACCATTTTTACTGAAAAAAAATTAGTTTGCTTTGTAACTGGGGAGCAATGGGACTCCAGATCTCTCAAGTCCGTGATGAGACCTCAGTTATACAGTTTATCGGCTGAATCTGTAAATAAGCAATGTCTATCCCCAGGCCATCACTCCTCAAATAAAAAAGTTGGATCATTGCCTTTCTGGGTGAACATCAAAAGTTGTGTCCAAGAAGATGTGAAACAACTTCTAGAAGAATAAAGGTGAGGACTCAGAGGCACTCAGAGTTGCAAGTGCAACTGCTCACTTCACAAGAAGGGTTCCAATTCTGTGGGTGGCAAAACCAGAGGTGGGGGTGTTACAGCCATGATCTTCCATACTTTCTCAAGCACTGCAGAGCTGAGATTCTCACAACTCTTTTCAACATTTGACAGATATTTTTCAGTAAATCAGGCACCTCACGAACTTGAATCCGTTTTAATATCCCTGGTAAAACCTCCCTCCTAGTAATAATGTTCTGCTTTCTGCTTTATAAACCACCAGAAAATCCATATCTTTCACATTAATTCAGTTGCAAATGCCTTGAAGTGAATATCCTTATAGCAAATTTATGTGTGGTTATAAGTTGTCGGCCTTAGAAACTCTTATTTTGGAGACCTGCACCAAAGGGCAGGTCTCCAAACCTTCGGCTTAAAACAAAGAAGTGCTCTGCTGGCAGTCATCATGGACGTCTAGAGTGAACTCTTCTTTCCTGCAATGTAAGTGCAACCCAGTTTCCAGTTCAGTAGTTATTGTGATCCCTTCTCACCTCCCCCTTTCCATTGGTATGCAATAACCTCCTTTTGTTAGAAAGCAACAACAAAAATGAGGTTGTGTCCCCCACTGGGGGTCTTGAAACTCTGTGGCCTCTCTCATGACACCCATGCACACAACAATATTCAAAATGTTCATAATCTTCCTTAGAATAGGACTCAAACTGCAGAATAAATCAGGAAATACTTTCAGTGGAAGACTTTTCCCTAAATTACATTTATGCAACTTGTTATTACATTTCACATGAAGTATCAGAGAGGATTATGGGAAATAGGATAGCACCTACTGTAGGTATCTATTTCCCATAGAAGTCATTAGGGCAAGTTTATTAGCCCATCATGGTTGTAAATAATGAATTCAATTCAATATTTGGGATTACCTGTGGTTTAAATTGGTACTGATCTTAGTCTAATGTTTCCAATTTCAGGAATTGAAACACATTATTATATGCCTCTGCCAGCATGCAAAATGTTAATCTTGATAGATTACATTAATCTTTATAGGGAGCACTTTTTTGCTCTACTTATATTTCAGGATTTTAACTCCTCAACATAAGGATGCTTTAGCTCTTTATATTGAGAAGACTGCACATTTATTTTAATTGGATAACTGAGCTTTTCTGCTTACTGAGCTGTCTGCCTGACATTTGCAAAATGCAGCTTTTTTCCCCTCAACATAACCTAACTGTTCATTTTATAAGGCCTGTCATGCAAAATGCAGAACCTAATCCTTAATTAGTTGTCATATTTGTTTAGTTGTTATACATCATCCACCAGACTGAACTGTTTGGTTTACTGTCCTTTCATAAAGTCCATTAAATGATTATTTTTGCATTCACTTATGTTTTATTTAACAGTTTTTCTATGTCCTGAACTCCTGGCTTAAGGTCTTTTGCTAAAGAATAGAATCAATAAATTGGTCAGGCATGCAGGCTGCCCAAGCAGTGCATGGGTAAATCACAGCTAACGGAAAGCAAATTAAACCCAGCCAAAAGCAGGGTGGAGAAGCAGTCTGGAGTGCTGTAAAGTACCCTAAACACAATGAGGCTTTTTCCAGTTTGGATTTTTCAGCTGTAAATCTCTTTTGGAATCAGGGATCTACAAGACAACCTCTCTCATGGGAAAGTGAAGGGATACTTCACTGTCATCCAGTCCCTGTAAAGCAAGCAATGGGGTCATGGAGGAATGTTTTTTTCACTCTGACTGGTGTGCAACAGGGACTGGAATCCAGGGCAGAGTCCAACCAACACACTACAGATAACCAACACATTAGCTGTTCTTAATGACTAATTATTTAAATAAAATGGGAGGTCTGTAACAGAAGAACTGAGAATCACCTGACCCAATATATACGTGGCAGCTACATATAAAAAACCACATTCCTGTGCTAGAGTTGAGCCAAGAGAAGATTTTTTGAACTATCATCTCCCACATTTATTTGTGAGTGCTTTGAACATGGTTCCAGTTGGCAACACAATTATCCCTACCTCCACTTTCACCCATGACTCTTAATCTTAGGACCCCTACCTAACTGGATACTGCAAACCGCATACACTAAAACTGCCTACCTTGAGTGCCCTGTTTAGTACATTTAGTAGGAATCTGAAAAGTTTGACAGCATCTACTATAGAGACCTAAACAACAGCTGAACAGGAGCTCCTGGCCCTGAATACTGCCTGACTGGGCACCTAAACTGACACTACTGTTTCCTGGTACCTTCATGGATAAAATTCAAAGTATCTGCTCTTTGCAAATGGGTAACCCACAAGTCTCACCGGTTTGCTATACAGCAGGGATTGTATCCTAGTCAACTAAAGGCAGTGGTGAAATGCTCAGGAAGTCACATCACTGTGTCAACTGAACCACCATTGCATCTATCCTTCCTGTACCCACATACTACAATACAAACGAGCACGAAATAAAAGCCTTCTTTTCCATGAAAACAAGTACTAGCTTTTGGATCCAGAAGCACTTTAAATCTTTTTCCCCCATGTGCCAATCTCAGTCTTACCTCATTAAGAGAAAACATTCAAGCTGATGATATATTGGCATATACTATCTAGATTTTTTTCTGATCCTAGTCTGTGTCCACTGTGCTTTCTGTGAAGTGCTGCAAGACAATTATTGGTATACAGAGCACTAGGGAAGTGCTGGAAAGGCATAAATGCTGCCAGAGAACAATTTCGCTTTCAGACAAAAAGAAAACATCTCTATTGCTGTATGAATCAGGTTACGGTTGTTGTAAGGACTCAAGTTCCAGTCTGGAAAGACTTGGCATAAAGCCTGTGTTCTAGTGAGAGGTGAAGCATATGCCCTTTAGGAATAAATAAAGCATTATGATGAACTTTCATAAGATTGGTAAGATGACTGCTTCTAATGACACTTTCCTAAATTCTTCAAAGACCTCCCCAAGTCATTGTCTCCCTTCTGATCTCACCTCCCACTCCAATCTTCCCTTCCCACTGAAACAAGGTTGCTTTTTCTTTTTTTTTCTCTTCTTTTTTCTTCTCTCCCATCCACCTACAAGATGATATTTCAGCTCTACTTTAGAGAGGAAATGATTTGCACAGCCTTTTTTCCCTCATGCATCTGTACTGTAAAACTGAAAAAATGTAGCAATAAGAACATGTCAAACTTGCAAAATTCACTTGAGGTAAGAAACAGCAATGTGACAATTCAAACTGAACAAGTTCCCAGAAAGTTAAAGGAAATAAAATTCTTGTTTAAAATCTTTACATTTTATCCAAATAGGATGCTAATAAACAACCTCCATGCCTTAAAGATTATCAAGGACAGAGCAGTACAGGACATGGTACAAACGGATAGTTCTAAGATTTCCTAAAAAAAATTCAATTTAATCTTTGCTAGACAACTTAAGCTGTATTAGAACTTTAAATAATTGGGAAAAAAAGCCCTGAAAATCTTACTGTGTTTTCCTTTTTCTCTTTTGGTTACATGATGCTTTGCTTATTCTGTGGCCAATTGTTCAATAAATACAAAGTTTTTATCCATTTAGCATCTCTTAGCTACTTGATCAAGAAAGGAAGCACAACTGCATTATATCATAAATGATGATACCAGACATAAGACAGATGAATCTAACCATGTGGAAATTATGTGGTGCTTCATTCCTCTGTGTGTGTGTGTCCCACTTTTATTTATCTATCTGTTCACATGCTTCGCACCTTCCTGCATCCCAAATCTTAATCAGTATTACTACCTTGGTAACTTCATCCAGCCACTGAAGGAACCACTGTTAATATATCCCTCATTCACGGTGTGGAGGAAAGTACACTGGTACATCTAGTGCTTGTGTTTCATGTAAAGATATAAAGGAAGAATAACATGATACATCCCTACCATGCCTAACAAACATCACAGTTTCTTCTCTTTGCCTTCCCAGAAGGATCCAAGTACTTTTTAGAGTAAGACTAGCTGCTAAACTGCAAAACATGCAATATTTAATCCCTTACTTAATGTCTTCTCTTCCTGTGCTAAATGACAATATAAAAGGAACGCAGGTAGAAGAGTGACATTAATTCTGTTGACATGCACGTGATGTGATTAATGGCACATTAAACTTATCAGCCTCATCATGATCTGTTGGACTGATGGGTAAGTCTAGAGCTACAAGCCCACAGCTTGGATGACAAACCTGGAAGTGACAAGAAGAAGTCTATTAGAAGAGTTATCTTTCCTTCCTCCCCTGTACTTGAAGGTGCACAGAAATAGAAGCTGTCCATGAAAAAGACAGCTAGACGGAAGGCTAACTCCCATCTATCCACCACTGGAGAGAAGTGGTGCAGGCGCAGCTGAGAGCAGCACGCACATACTTACTAGCAACTGGCCCTCCCCAGTAACAGTGCTCCCAGAGCAGCACTTGGCAGAGCAGCTACTGGCACATTTCTTCCCTCTGGGATTTTTGTGATTCAATTTGATGAAATACTGCATACACATGCAGTCAGTTTGGAAGATGTCTTTTTTATTTTCTATGAACAAAATCCAATTCTCCCTCATGTGTCATGAGGTTTTGCCTTAAAAGTACATCTGATACTGGATTAACCTTGCTTTTCTCAGGAAGCAAACCTTTAACCCAGTCCTGTGCTGACTCTCATCGTTCTGGCCTCTGGCTGAAAAGCAGCAGCAGGCAAGCTTGGGCCTGCTGATGAGGTTATTGCTGCCTCCCATACACACACACACACACACACACACAGAGCATCCCCTCTCCCCTGGCAGGAGAGCTGGAACACAGGGCAGGCACTAACCACCTCAGGCTGCTCTGCCCAGCCAGGCTTCCACACACCACCTCCAGGCAGTCAAAATTGCTGTGAACCTTGTCAATAGTCAGGTCGGTTTGTAAGCATATTGTGTGCAGTACAGATGGTGCAACCATCGACAGCTCTTCAACCAACACAGTAAAAAAGAAAAGCAAAATGACTTTGAACACCAACGTATTTTTACCTTTTCAGACTAAGCTTTTATTTTGATATTACAAACCATTTTTCTTTATTCACAAATCACGGTTGTGATATAAACACTAATTTCTAAAGACAGATATACATATTTTCTGGGTTTGTAGGGTGTTTTTTAAATCTGTTTAGAAGTCACTATATTCCACATATGGTAGTAATAATTTTTTTCATAAGTCATATTATCAGTAGTTATTTATATAAGTGAAAACATTCCCAATATATATTGTAAAAAAATTTCAAATGCTTTTCTTACATAACTATTTCAGACATACATTTTAAAATGACTACTAGGAGTACTGTAGGAGCTTTATAAACAAAATATTTTCTAATATGGGCTGCACCCTCAACCTTTCAAGATTATTTTAATAGACTAAAACGCCATATAATCATTTGGAGAGTGGGAGTTGTAAAGCTATCTCATGAAAATTAAACTTGCAAATAAATTCTGTTATTCCCCATGTTAGACATTTTGTGT
Organism: Lathamus discolor; assembly: GCF_037157495.1. Taxonomy (NCBI): domain Eukaryota; kingdom Metazoa; phylum Chordata; class Aves; order Psittaciformes; family Psittacidae; genus Lathamus; species Lathamus discolor. Next base: position 78,769,989 of record NC_088889.1, read on the forward strand.
GTGCAATTCCAAAAAAAGATGCATCGTCCACACTTTGAATCGGAAGCCTAACATTTGGTAAACATTTTTCAAGTTGCTTTTATCGAGGTGTTTAAATGAAATATACTTTTTTTTTTTTTAAATAGGAGGCTTGCTTTGTATATTTTATATAATAAATGTAGGGATTGAACTCTTAATAAATTTCAGTTCATTCCCTCACCAGTATAAATATATGTTACTGCCCCATTTCTCATTGATTAATATAGTCTCTTTCTCTGTTTCAGTTTTAAAGATAATTTATTTTTCATTCTTAGATATAAATGCTACAGAAACTTTGTTTTCAAATCTTGTGAAACTTTATTGATGGTTATTGTTCAACTGATCATACTGCATGCACATACGATGACAAAGAGAAAGCCTGATCACAAACACTTCTTTTAAAGCAGAGTTGTTATAGCAAGTTGGCAGGTTCACAGCGGTGAGTTGATAATTTACTAAGGTGCTTGCCAGTAGGCACGCACGTTACACATGAGGATATAACTATCTGCAGCAAACTGTAGCAAGACAGTTTTCTGCTTTATTTATTTAAATACAAAACCAAGAAGACCCGTGACAAACACCCCAACTTAGGTTAACTTGTAAACAGGACAACATGGAAAGAGTCCAAACATATGCACAGACAAACTGCAATTTTTCAAATACGCTTGAACCCGCCAACCGGGCATCTGCTGGGCTGCACCTCCTGAGAACAGGCAGGCAGCCTTCTCCAGGCGGTGCTCGGTCCCAGGAAGGTCCCTCTTTTGTCCCAGTTGAAAAGTTGTCTTGGGCCCAATATTTAGCAAAATGGCCTTGGTTTGAAAATTAAATAGGGGCGAGTTGTCATGCCTTGAAAAATTGCAGATTGTTTACACGACACAGTCATGTTTCAAAAAGTACCAAGCTGATGAAAATACCATGATTATCTCTACTCAATGACTGCAATACTTGTAAAATGCTTATATAAATCTGAATATGATTATCATATAATTCCATAAAAATGATACGTCTGTCTCTAACAGTTGGTCTACTAGGCTAAATCTAAAGCATCATAGGCTGTGTATTTCTAGAACTTAACAACTCCACTGCACGGATGTAAATTTTATACATTTTTTTTTACTGGTACAAAGAATTTAAGTTTTTATTACTTTCTTTTTTGGAAAAAAAAGAAAAAAATAGAAACAGTGCTTTTATCACCTTTTTATTATTGTTTTTCCCTCCCATAATATAAAAGTCAGCAATGATATCAATAATTTATTTTACTGGAAGAAATATAAAAAGAATGCTTGTTAATGGTCTAACTAGCAGTTTTTGCCTAAATAACTAGTTATTATGATTAAATAGCTGAATACTGCCTGGTGGAATGCTTTAAAAGGGTGCCTTTGGACAGCTTTGAATCTGATTCTTATGTACAAGTGTCAAAAGCAGCACCCCTACTAAGAACATAACCTTTGGCTTTGAACAAACAGTGAATAATTTAAGACAGGTGATATATGATAGTTGGTGCAGTGGGGCCCCTTTTTGCTTCATTAATTAATATTTTAGCCAAACCCCATTCCTGTGTCCCCAATTTCCTCCCACCCTCCCTCGCATAAACTAAAATAAATGTAGATGCGGAAAAAAATGACTACTG